>NW_023396521.1:0-96125 GCF_011125445.2 Fundulus heteroclitus
TATGGAGTAGCTGCAGCTATATCCAAAGCCCAGTTAGGAGAATTCATCAACACATTTAAATTAGACCAAAATTCCACTTTCCACTTGGCAGTTTGACACCAAAGAAACAGAAAAAAAAAAAAAAAAAAAAAAAACGCCCTGTGGCAGAAAATGAATTCAACTTCTCCATGGTGAAACATGGTGGTAGCAGCATCATGCTGTGGGCATACTTTTTTCATCAGGAACAGAGAAACTTAATAGAGTTGACTGAAGGATGGATGGAAGTAGATGCAGAGCATTTTGGATAAAAGCCTGTTTGAGACCTTAAAAAGACTTTGGGGACTCAACATAAACACACAACACCTGTTCAGGTTTTTATCTGGAAAGAATTATGAAAATCATATAATCTTTTCCCCTCTACTTTACAACCATGCAAGACTTTGTGTAATCCATATTATACAAGATCGCAAGGAGTTTGTGTGCTTTTGATAGGTACAAATACTTTTAACAGGCCCTATATTCTCAGTCATGCACTCTCCCTACATCGGAAAAACAAGAGATTTTTGAAACAAATATATTTAACGGGCATCATTTCTTTCCCACAGTCTATGCAACAGGTGGAATATATCAACATATACTTAATTAATTTTGATCCTGTTTTTGGCAACTTTGAAAAAAAACATGTACAGCATGTGTATGGTGCATACAGTGCCTGATGAGTTAAGTGAGAAAATAATGTTGTGTCATGCCTAATGTTTAGGGACAGTGACAAAATGTCTTGCACACAAGCTGAGCAGTCAAGTCTGTTATTTCAAAAACAGAGATAATGTCGCAGTGCTGCAGAAAAAATCTGGTTTCTAAAAGCGATACCGGAATTGTGTTCTATACTTGTATTACTAAATACATTAATACGTTGTCACACACTAAAATAGTTTTAGCATCATAAAAGCTAAAACCATTTAGTATATTGTTATACTGTGGTGCTCAGTTATCTTTTCCAGGGTTAGAGCCAACTTGACATCATCCTTTAAATAAATAGTGTGAAAAATATTCTAGAAATTATCACATTCCAAAAAAGTACATAATGAGATAGATGTAAAATAAAAAATCTCTAACTGATCTCTGAATAATGGAAAGGAGATAGCCAGAGTATCTCTAAACGCCCCAAAGCTTCTGCTGCTTGTATTTCTGGTTGTTTATTTTAACTTTGCACAGTGATGGCTTTGAATAGAAATAGTAAAGTTTAGTGGCTGAAAAAGAATACTTAACTGTACTATGCACTTTTCTACAGTGCTGGAACATTTTGATTTTAGCACGGTATACCAAGGGTCTAAAATATAAAGCATGGTTTTCTTTTAGGATATTTCTATATGAGGCAAGCAGCAGGTATTATGTACTACATCACAATCCAAAAAAAGGCTTAATGCTTAATGCATGTATAATTTAAAACAATGAAGGCTGCAATTGTTGGAATTGGCTATTCACCTATGTTTGTGTTTTCTTGTTAACTATACCTTACTTTACACAAGTAAAATGCAATGCTAAATTTGAACTTTTAATCAAGTAATGATAAATAATGAAATTGTATTTCCCTGTGTTCACAAAAGATTATCTTAGCCAGGGCCTGAGGGATTTTACCTCCATAACCTGTGCGTTGCAGGGAAATGTGTTTGAGCAGCTTCACTCTCATTTCACTGGTGGCTCCTGGTCTGTTGGGATCCTCCTCCACAAGCACAAAGTGAGAATGGTTGCTGTCCAGGGAATACACTGAGCCATGGGGCAGGTCCTGCGGTTTGTATACTGCTGGCTCATCCACCTTAAGAAAATCATTATAAGAGCGCGCAAAGACTGAGGAGAGCACACATTCGTTGAGGTTGCTGAGAGATGACAGTGTGGCCTTTAGTGGCCATGTATTATGTATCTGCAGTGCGAGTAGAAACCTTGGCAGTGAGGAGTGCTTCTCGGTTGTGGATCATGTTCCAGGGTGCAATGCCAATGGCCACAACACGCACTTTAGAGGAGGTGCTGGCCAAGGAGTGATCTCTCACTGCCTGGCCCAAATGCTTGGTGATCCCAAAGCGAAGACCGTTAGTTAAAATCCAGGCCCCTGAAGAACAGAGAAGCAGTTGCACAAGAAGGGCTGCTCAGAAGTTCACATGTACTAATCAAAGGCAATCAATGTCATATATGCTAGCTTTTAATGATGCAATGCATTTTATTTCCATAGTGGAATGGTGATACAACAGACACAAAGAAAAATAATCCATTTTTGGTTGTCTTTCCGACACTGGCCCAGGTCTTAAACATAGTCCACACATTTTCAACAGAGCTGAGGTTAGGGCTGTTCCAACTTGACGCTAGCCTGCTTTTGCCATTCCATTATCCATGAATAGAAATCCGTTTTGAAAAGTATTCAAGTTGAGGCTTTCGAACCTAAAAAAACACTGTCAAGCATGGGGCTGGTGACTGCATCGTTCTGTGGGACTGTCTTGCTTCCTATAGTGCTGCTGCATTGCAGGAATGAGATGGAAAAATGAAAAACCATGACAGACTCTAAAGTCGTCCACTTTAGAGTCTGTCATAAATTAATGCCCTAACTCAACAATAATGCCAAACACATCAAAGCTCGTTTTAGAATTAATAAAGCAGGCAAACATTTCTAAAATGTCCCTAAACTCAACCCTGTTGAAAATTTGGAGCCTATGGTCAAAAGCCAAGTCAGTGGCAAGAATCAGTCAGTGTTGAGTAAATGCTAATGTTTATTATTATTATTATTATTATTATTATTATTATTATTATTATTATTATTATTGGGTTGAATTGACAGAACCTGTTTGATGAGTACAGATAGTGTGTGGTTTATCTTGGACTCACCAAGGGACATTTGACAAAGCATCATTAGTGTTATATGAAGGGATTATACAAAATACACAAATAATTGAAATGTGTAAATCCAATTATTGCTGTTAAAAAGAACCATCAGACAAAACTGGATAGCTAATAGTTCAAATGCAACCCTAAAAGGCCATTATTAATGTGACTTCATGCATGCACGTCAAGTGTATTGGGCATTTCATGCTAAGTCAAAAAGAAAGTGTATAAGCGAGTTTCTAGGAGCTATCAGACCAGAGGGTTCTTTCTCAGATTACATAAGAGCAGTCGTTGCAAATTAGATTTTTGTCCATTTGCTCATAAATAATAATGCGCAGGTTCTGCTAAAAGTGAACGATGCAATTTTACATTGTGAATAACAAAAAAAACAAAAAAACAAGTGCAAATAAGCAAACTGATTTAAATTTGAAACATCTTGGGTGAAATATATATACTGTAATGCTATTGATGATAATAATTCTGTCACAACTCAGCAAAAGGCTGGAGAGACATGTTATTCCCTTGCGGAGAAAAGCCAAGGTCAGCTTTGGCCCATTGATTATAACCTGTGCTCTGTGCAGCTTTCACAAGCCCTTTCCTAAGAGTGTCCCTGAGCCAGGGCTTCATCTGAGCCAGCTCATCTCCTCCCACCAACGCCACTACCAAGTGTGGAGGAGAGAGGCCCCACTCCTCCGTCAGCATCTTGTAAATCAAAACGGGGTCTGTGCTGCTGCACACCCTCACAAACTGCATAAAGACAAGAGAAATGTGATGTTAGGAACAAATCAATTTCTGCAAGGTTTAATGAGACTGCAGCTTTTTTTTAATTTAATTATGTTTTATCTATTCCTTTTGCATTATTTAATCTCACCTTTCCTTTAGTCCTTTGTAGGTCCAATAAAGTCAATGTCACCCACTCTCCGGCTGCCCAGTGAGTTTTCTTCTTCATTTTGTTGCCCAGGCCTCTGGCTACTTTCTCAATAGCCTCATCCACTGTGGAACAACATGAGCAGCCAAGGAGGACACTACAAAGACACAGATAATTGTTCAGTGTCATAAAGTCATCTTTAGCTCAAAACAGGAAACATTTAATTCCATATGACCCCCACCTCACCTCTTGAAAAACAATTTACCAAGCCATAATCTGTCCTGAAACACAGTTTTATCTACCAAGGTTATTATGCTATTCACTTTGTGGCAAATATTCTAAAAAACAGTTCATAAGATGTCAGTGGCACTTGCAGGTGAGTAAAGCCACACTGGTACAGAAAGGAGGCAGACACCCTGGTTGCTTGTAAGACTAGGCTTAAAATACCCTTTTAGATAAAGCTTAGAGTTAGAATGACTTAGGTTATCCTGAGCTACAGTATCTCTGTAGTGATGCAGCTATAGGGTTAGGGTGCAGGGACATTCTACTACATTCTCCTATTGCTCTCCAATTCTGCATTATTTGCTGCTATTTTTAATGTTTAACTTTATATTATCTTTCTGTTTTTTTTTTCTCTTGACAGAAGCGTCATCTGGTTTGCCAGTAGGAGCGCAGTGGCTTAGAAAGTCAATTACTTGATGCAATTCACTGGGTTTCCTCAGATGGAAAACCTTTTAACCTACTTGACAGTTAAACTGAACTTAACTGCATTGTAATAATAAGTAGGATCCATCCATTGAATTATGTGTACTTAACTTGGAATCGGTTTGTATGATTCAACTGAAAATTTACTTTTTTATTGTAAAGTGCCTTGAGAGGACATGTACTGTAAATTTAAATATCTTATTACTTGCACAAATCAACATTAATTGATACCCCATAAGGGGATTTAAATTTTATTGGGACAATAACCTCTAAACTGTGTTGTGTGCTGTGCTTTGAAAATGCATTTGCTCTCTTGCAAAGTGCTTTTCCCTTTGCCTTTGTTGGTGACCTAATGTATCGGATAATCAAACAAATTCAATATCTGACAAAGATACTTTGAGCAAATACAAGGAACGTACTTAAAATGATGAGTTCATGTATTAATTAACTCAAGAACAGGCAGAAAACAACAAACAAAGGAAACTATTTCTAAATCATTGGGACAACTGTGAACTAGAGTAATAATCATTATCTGCAAATGGAGAAAGCATGGAATGGCTTTAAACTTTCCCAGGAAAGCTGGTCTGTGCCCAAAATTATTCCAAGAGCATATCAGCAATTCATTCAAGAAGTCACAAAAAATATATTTATTTATGCCTCAGGTTTGACAGTTTAAGGTTTATGTTCATGACTGAACAACAAAGAGACAGGGCAAAAAACGCATCCATGTTCTTGAGTCCGAAACCATTACTGAACAAAAAAAAAGAGAAAAAGAAACAATTGCATCTTTTTGGTAAGAAAAAAAGCTTTTGTAAACATGATGTGGACTGAGTTTTTGGAAGCTGTCTGTCTCGTAATATATTACCACTACCCACAGTCAAACATAGTGGTGGTAGAATGATGATCTGGGGCTGCTTTACGGCTTCAAAATCTATCAGAACATCCTGAAGGACAACTTCATCAGTTTGTGAATTTAAAATTAAATGCACTTTGGGTATGCACTTGGACAAGAAAGTAGACCAGCAAAGCCACTCCTGGATGGCTAAAAAAAATCAAAGAAAAATATTTATAGTTTTGGAGTGGCCTTATCAAAGCCTGGAAATAAATCTGATTGTAGTGCTGTGGCTTGATCTTAAACATGCTGTTAATGCTTGAAATCCCTCTCGTGAGGCTGAAAAGGACTGCCAACAATGGGTGACCCATCCTCTCTCCCAATCCATCCATTCCGTCGGCCGCCTTCAGACTCACATCTTTGTGCCATGATCCTCGGTAGTGAAATGCTTGAAGGAAAGTGTTGAGGCCAAGGTTGGCACAGCCAGTTATTAGGTTTAGGGTGCCATTACTTTTTGCATTTTCCCTTATCAATTGAGAACTTAATTTAGTATTTTCTCAGGTTATCTTTTTCTGATATTAAAAGTGTTTGATGATTTGAAACCACTATAACAAATAGGTTAAAACAGAAAAAATCTGCAAGTGGGGAAATATATTTTTAAAGCACTGTAGATTTATTATCAGTGTCTGTCTAAAGGAATTCTTGCTCCACATATGTCCATATTCCTCCCCAGATAATCATTAAAATAACAGGGCATTTATTAATGACGGCAGTCTCATGTTGACTAATGGAACTTGGCATTATCAATCAAAAGACGGACTTAGACTGGACTTGTAAACACGTTATACCTGTAAGTCCCTCCCTTCTCAATCTTTGCAGTTCTTTAACGCTGCCTTCACAAGCCCTACCTGCAGCTGAGGCAGTCATGCAAGCGGAAGGCAAATAGCCATAGCAACTGTAAAGGGTGCAGCAATAAATAGAGACTAAATTTCTTTTCTCCTGGCTATTTTGGTTCCAGTAAAGTGATTTTGACATATAGCATTTAGAATAATAATGTGGTGCAATGTGATGGCTTGTCTAACATGTGGGTCTTGCTTAGAGGTTTATGAAATGAAGTTTTGTTTTTTAATGTATAAAGTCCTGTTAGTTCTAGACAAAGTGAAAACATCCTAAACTTGTATAGTTTGTAGATTGAATTTTGATAGAACAAGTAATTGAGATCAGTGGAGGACTCCTGAAAGCTTTATGGTTTGGCTGCGTTGTCACTAATCCTCCTTCCTAACGATGGAGCTAAGAGCTGCGTTGTTATACAAAGCATTCTATTCAGCAGCTTAGAAATGACTATTTCTCATGAATAATTAAAATCAAAAATCTACTTGGATCCAGTTAAGACTTTTTAGTCATGCACAAATGTTTGCCTCCTGTCGCAAGCCGCCGAATTAGTGCACTGATCTGAAAGAATGCAATTAAGGTTTATTTGAAGAGAAAAAAATACATTCTTTTCAAGTATAAGATAAAGTTAGTTTTACAAAACACTTTTGTGCTCTTTCATGGTGAGACGCTCGTGCTGTGTTCCACAAACAATCAAGACAACACTTTGACACACCTGTGCTCCTCTGACCACTCCAGAATGTCCCCACACTGGAGGCATCGTGTTTGCGGCTGCAGTGGCCTCTGCAAACAAATGAATACACAGACATTAGGCCCGTTTTCCACTAAATCCATTAAAACTCACTCACCACTCACGTCCCTTATATGGACGGAGAGGGGGGTAATAGGCATTTGTGGTTAATGCAAAGCTGGCACAATTTTCATTCACGCCTCATATGCAAAGCGCGTTATCCAGTCCAATTGCTTGAGCAAAAACAAACACAGCAACCATGCTCCTTCAAACAGGACTAAATTTGCTGGGCTTATGAAACGGGAAACTTGTTTGATTCAAGAAAAAAATTAAAACAAAGTCAACAAAATTTGTCTTTCTTACATTAACAGGGAAACTCAAAATATTACAAATGTGTGACAAAAGGACATACTCCTATGAGATAAAACATGAGATCATGAAAAAAAAAAGTTTTTTATTCACCTTTAATATCACACACATTCTGCAGAATTCAACTGTAAAGCAACCACATTTACTTGGGAAACCTGGTTGCATAAGCCAGCACACGCATATATACATATATACAAATACATTACCTTTAGTAAATTTAGGGTTCAGTCTTCACTGTGGATCTCTGTTTGAATCCCACATCTTTACAGGGTTATTCTTTATCTTTCTGAGCTCCTACATCGTTATAGTCCTTGTAGAGATCAGAAGATCAGATGCTCTTAGGGGTTGCTAAGACGCGACTTATGTCTTGGCGAGTCAGAGCCTTCTCAGCTGCAGCTCCTAAACTATAGAATGGCCTCCCTCTTCCTGTAAGGTCTGCCAGAACTCTTAATGAATTTAAATTTCTTTAGAAAACATATTTACATTGGCTTTTAACAGTAGGCCAATATTGCCCACTGCTTTTATTAGGCTTTTATCTTACATTTTTATTCACCCGTGCATCACTTTGGTTGCTTTATGGTATGTTAAAGCACTTCCTAAATAAAGTTTTGGTTGACTGTTTAATTAATAATTGTCCACGTTGGCTTGCATAAAGTTCTCACATCTATGAGACCATGAGGACTTATCTGGTCCACGACACTATTCACATGACCCCCGTAGATTTCATGCCAAGTTTAGTTTCTGAACGTTGTCTCAACCATTGCAAAACCTTTAATGTCTTCAGGTAAATATATCCCTCTTCATGTTTAGCTTTTTTACAGATAGCTGAAGGTTTTGGACCAAATCAGGTGCTAGAAACCTTTCACATTTAACTCAGTGACAAAAACTCTGGTTCCACCTAAAGAAATGCAACGCCCATGACAACAGCTTCCACATCTCTTATGAAAACGTTCATACTTTTAGATCATTTAGTGTTAAAAAGCAGTCTGTCCTGCTTTTAAAATATGTTTTGGATTTTGCTGTGCCTTTTTTTTACAGTGGAAACATCACCAGGAAGTACATCTTTGAATAAATATTTTCCTAGAAATAAATGCCTCCCAGTGATTATGCCAACACATTTTTTATTGATAAGATTTCCCCTTTGCCTATGTAAACACAGGGTTTCATTCTTATTTGCATGGTCAGTTCAGGCACTTATGAAAGATTGTTAGGAAAATAGGAGACAAGCATGTCCAATTTAAAGTAAGGGAAAAAAATTCTGTGAACCTTGGAACAAAACGGTGATGCTGGGAATGACGCACAGAAAGAAAGTGAATGTCTGGTTTGCAGTCTGTTTGATATTATGGACGCAGCTTGCCATGGAAGCCTTTATTTGACTACAGGTCTGAGTCTGGGAGGAAAACGACTACTGGGTATGCAAACAGGGTCATTTGCATGCAAAGGTGGAGAAAAGGATGAGGAGCCGTGTGCATGTGGGTCTGTGCTCTGAATATGGGACTGAGGTAGTACATGTCTTATTTGGTCTCTCTAAACGTCCCGTGTCTGTATGTGTGTTGCCCTGTGATGAACTGTCGACCGGTCCAGGGTGCATCCCGTCTCTCACCCAATGGCTGCTGTGGAGAGGCACCAACCCAACCCAACCCCACCCCCCACAGGTCAGGTTCAGTTCAAGCACACACACCTTAAACTTTGCTTAAGGTCCACCATTCTGAGCTTTCCCACAGTCTGAGTGGAAATGCAGTTGAAAGTGTATGCTACTACATGTATCTCAAGAGTTAAAGCTTTGTTAGCTTCCTCTCCTGTGCAAGTATTGAAGAAAATTACCATTAAAAACAAGTTAATAAGTTAGACTCTGTTTCATAGGAAAAATAAAGAAAACTTACAAAAAGATTCTTACTCAAGCATATGAACTGACACCAGAGCAATGGAAATGGAAATGGCAGGCAAAAAGTAAATAAATGAAAAAAAAAGAGAATCAAGCAAGAGCCAATGAAAATCAGTGAAGAAATGAACAGGAATAATTTCCGAACAGTTAAAAAAATAAACTAGAAAACTAAGCACAAAGGAATTGAACTAACAGGGCAACATCTTGGAAAGAACACTGGAAATGGCAAAACTAAAGAACAAGGAAAGGATGAGAATATGCACACCTGACAACCAGAATTCAGACCCCTCAAGAGTGTGACAAATGTCCTATTAAAATCTTCCATGTTTTTCTTGCAGCATTAAAGACCAAAATCAGGTACACTGAAGTTGGACCAGGCCATCCTTGCTGAGCCTCATTCTGTCAGAAGGCCTTTTGCTTTCATATTTAAAGTTATAAAGTTATTTGCTCACTCAGTCTCAAGCCGCTACTCCAGGGAGAATTCTTGAAGCGTTTCTTTTTTATTATTATTGCAACTTGCAAAGAAAAACCTAGATGAAATAAAGTCCCCTTTGGAGAATTTTAAGAACATTAAATTACATAAATAAAACAGAATGGACCAGGGTAATTACATCCTCCCCAGAAAAAAAGTCCCACAATTCTGTTTTATAAGATACTCAAATTCTAAACTGATTATACCATAATTGTTCATGATCATTGACATACAGCAAAGATGTTGTCCCTCTGTGCTGCAGCGACCTAACTCTGCATCCTTTGATACAGAGGTTCTTGGTTTCATACCCTGTTGTGTGAGGAAGGACATCCGGTGTATAAAGTCTACCAAGTCTGTCTGCAAGTTGTAACGACTTGCTGTGTTGACCCCTGAATAAGGGAGCCGCTGAAAGCACTCACTCCCTTACAGTGCAGAAGCTGGAATACTCTGACTGACACGCAGCTTTTAGAGACTAGAAAAACTGCTCATCATTTCCCTGCATGTGTAGACTTTTAGATGATGTTGAAAAGGTAGAAAGACATCACAGTAGTCACTCACCAGAGGTGTGTCTTGTTTCTCCGGCATGGCCGACTCGAAAACCTTTCTCCTTGTGCGCCTCAACCACGGCAGGGAAGACTGAGAGGTTCCCTCTCCAGGTAACCACCTGGTTCATCAGGAAGTCCCGTAAAGGTAATGCCGTCCCCCCGGCCTATCCCTGAAGCTCTTGTGCACCATTGCTTTGCATGTTGGTTAGCCAGTCCACTCTGCTCAATCAGGACCACACCTTTACCATTTAAGCAGGCTGCTCACTATACATTTGTGGCATCCTTACTGACATTCATAGGAGCTGTCTTCATACATCTGTATTGATAAAAAGAGAACACTACAACATGTGGCGCCCTCCACACTTAATGGCACTGCTGGTAAAGGTCTGTCAAAAACCTTGACATGAACTCCTGATCTATTGCAATAGCAATCAACATTTATTTAAGACTTATTCAGAAAATCTAAAGAAATGTTTCTGGTGTAAATACCGAGGACTAAATTTACACGTACTGTCCTCTTTATTAGGTACACCTTGCTTGTATGTGGTTAGACCATCGGTTAGGCCGATGTGTCAGCTGAACATCCATTACGTGAATCCATTGGTCCACCTAAGCATTCATTGTTGGATTCGAGATCTGCTGATTGTGAATGGTCGTTAGAGTATAACGACTTGTCATGTATATGATACCTGTTTGACATTATTTTAGTTTTGTGAAAGGTCATTATTCCGATGAAATTGGAGAGGAACACCATGATCGCAAAGCACTGAACACGTTGAGCTGTGTTTAAATGATGATCAGGTGGTTTATGTTGGCAACATTTCAGCTGAAACTGCGATCCATGAGATCACGCAAAGATCTTTTTTTTTTCAATCCAATATAAAATTTCAGGGTGAATTTAGGCTTGCCTTTCCTGTTCTTAGTTAGCAACCCATGTGGTCTGCTGCATGTGAAGCCCATCTGTGTCAAGGTTTGACAGAGTGTGCGTTGAGAGATAATATCCCTTATATCTTGATTGTAACAAGTGGATATTTGAGCTGCTGTTTCCCTCCAGAGCCTATTCTACTCTGACTTCTGACATGAACACATTTTCGTCCTCACAGCTGCTGCCAACTGTAGATTAGCAGCTTCTGAACCACTCAGACTAGCTGCCTGTCAGCAACGACCCAGCCACATTTCAAGTCAATTAATTCCCCTTTCTTCGTTGCTCTGACATTCGGGTTTAACTTCTACAAGTTGTACTCACCATATAGGTAACTAAATGCATTGTGCTGCCGCCGTGTGATTGGCTGATTCAGTGTTTGTGTTGACAAGCAGTTTAAAGGGTGTATCTAGTTAAGTGTGTATGAAACACAAAATGCAAGGAGAGATGCACAAAGCAGTGCAAATAAAGGAGCTGGATGTCTTAGAACGTTTCACATTTTGGGAGACAATGTGTTCTTGCAAAAGCTTAGCGTGATTCACAGGTTAGAGCTGTCAAGAGATCAGTGGCTAAATCCTGGGTTATGCCAGAGAGTCCTTTCACTAAACCTTTTGTTTTCTCTGTTGTGAGTATGAAGGGGTCCTGTGTGAGTGGGTGAATGGTGTTTTTATGATTTATCTAACTTTGCACATTTTAAATTCATCCAATTTTCTGTTTTCTGTGATAATCATGGCCGTTTGCTCTCAGGACTGTCATTCTTTGTTAGGAACTTTGATTTCAATTTGTGTTTAGGAGCTCTTTAAAAATAAAATTAAACTGAGTTGTACCAAGGGTTTTAAGTGCTGATTCATTTGCTCCATTCAATGTGCTCTGAGGCACTTAAACCGAGAAAATGGTTGTTTTGTTGGATTTGGTTTGCTTGTTCCACATTCCTGGATTCAGGAATACCTTACAGGTACCAATCCTTCAAACACTGTGTGAGATAAACAGAGGTTTAGCAATTAACTAGCATTTCCTGTCGTTTATAGCAGATTAGATTGATTACACATCCAATGGTTACAGTTGTGCCTTTTTTGCACTGAACTTTCATTGTTATTGAGCACCCAGTCGGACAGCGTCTAAGATTTTTACCTTATGAGGATTTTAAAATTTGCATAAATTGGCATGTTCCACTATTTATTTAGTAAATAACAGATAAGCTCTGGATGCTATCAGAAGTAACTCTCAATTACCAAATTTAAAGTGTTTCCACCCTATTGACCAACAGTGCATTCAGCAGGAAAAACATCACTATTGTCATGATAATTCTAAATTGACCTCTCCTTGTCAAGAACTGGAGGCTTTAAGGGTCTCAATGGTTTCCATCAGACAATGATCCAATTTCACCCCCATCCGTTGCTTCTCCCTGGTACAGACAGCTGCGGCCAATCAGAAGTCTCCGCTCATTGTGTACAAACAAAGCAATGTGTGCTCCGTAGCCTTTAAATTGCCCTGCAGGATGCGCTGGACCAGAGTAGACCAGAGGAACTCATCAACAGCATCTTCTGTCAGAGGAGTCTTACCACCCAAACCCCTTCAAAATTATTTGAATGATGAATATTAGAAGCAGAGAGTCTGTTTGTAGGAGTCTGTTCGGGCCAGTGGACCACGACCAGCTGCGGCAGGACTTACAGCTGCAACTGAAGGAGATCATGGAGCAGGACAGCCGGCGGTGGAACTTCAACTTCCAGCATGAGACACCGCAACTGGGCAGGTTTCAGTGGGAGGAAATACCTGCAGATCGCGCTGCCTCTTTCTATCAGGAGAGCCGGCAGCCAACAGTTGATACTAACTCTCCAAAAGCTGAGGATGATCAACACATTGGCCCCAACCAAGAGAACTGCTTGAGTATGTCCAACGCACTCAAGCGTCCTGCTGAAATGAAGCCTGTCTTGAGGAAGAGGTCACTCTCCAAACCTGCAGTCAAGTCAAATAATGCAAGAATTACAGGTATAAGGAAAGATTTATTAGATTTTTTTTTTTTTTGCGCTACATGTATCGTTAAATAGTTAAAACAGAAGCTTTGGGTCACTAAAGTTGTCTTTCTTCTTCTTTTTGGCAGATTACTTTACAAAGAGGAGACGGTCAATAGGAGCTAAGAGCATCATCAGTCCTTTTCAAACCAATTTCAACAAGGAAACTCAGTGTCGGACTCTAAGATGAGCGTGCTTCGGAAAACTTTTATGTTTCTATTCTAATTTGATGGACTGAACTAAGGATCAAAAAGCAACCCATCTTTTTTGTTATTCTATTTCTCTGTTTTGTTTATGTGTATTTATTTTATTTATGGATGTGCTAACTTAAAAGAATGATGTATTTGACACTAAGCAATATTTCACTTAATTATTTTTGCCAATAAATCATTTATTATGGATTTTTCTGTCAGAACAATCATTATCAATTTTCATCCAGATAAAAGGAGACATAACAGCATATCAGCTTGTTTACTAGTCAATTGTGTGGTGAATAACATTTTTAGGCATGTTGCCCACCAGTTAATAACCATTCATGTGCTAAACAGGTGACATTTTTACCTGAAAGCAAAGACTGATCTATTGATTGCAACACTTTAGGACAAGCCTACAAGCTCTTAAACTCTTTAGTATTATATATATCAACATGCAATTAAATTTTTCGCTTTTTTCATTTCAAAAGTCACAAATAACTGTATGAATATATGCAAGGTGTATCTGAAAGTTCTGTTAATAACAAGTAAGCTTATGTTGTGAATTCACACTATTTTTTTCACAGGTTAGTTTTATTTTGAAATCCAAAAATGATTCTAACTTTTTACACAAAATCAGAATTTATAGTTCTATATATTAACATCAATTTAATTGAATCTCAGCTTGGTTTGGAGAACATGAAGAAGTTAAATCAACCGAACTATTTGTTAATGCCAATATAAATTCAAGAAAATTCTGGTATTAATTTTTTTTCTAATTTATTCATTAGCGAAACATTTCTAAGCTAAGATTTGCACTCTAACTTGAAATATTAAACAGCTTCATTTTTACAGTTCCACTTAAAAAAAAAAAAAACTTTTGACATTTCGTTTTTATACTAACCTGAGCTCTGTATATATAGGATAATGTTAAACTTATTGACATGGAAGTTCTCTAGTTTTTGGTCATATTTTCAGTTTAATACATTTTCAGACTGACTGCGGGCTTATAAGGCAGTATTTCTGTGTTAGCCACAGATGAATGGGTTCATAAGTGTCTCTATAAAGGGATGGGGGAATGGGAAATGAGCTGAATGTTTAGAAACCAAAAGAAGAAATTTACTACACAGTAATTGCATTTTCTGGGTCTTATTATGCAAAATTTCATAATCACAGTTATAAGGAATGTGCTGCCAGGCTTAAAATTATATCCATTAACATTAACTGTGATTTCCAAATTAGTCCATTAGAGGGGCTAAATCCCTCATAAGTGTGTGTTTGTGTTATTGCTTCTGTTGTGTTTGGGTTTTAGTTCTGAAAGGAGCTGACGAGGCCATCTGGCCAGAGAGCAGCACAATGACCACAAAGGGGAGTGTGTCATCTAATTCACCTGCAAATTAGTCCTCACGTCCTTCCGTCCCCTCCCAGGACCTTCTTTTTCTCTTTTCTCTTCACTTTTTGTTTCTTTTCAAACTCAAAGAAATGACATGTGCCCAATGCAACCCAGCTCAGCCTGACATTTTCTACTTTTGTGAGAAGACTGAGCTCATATTAACATAGAAGCAAAGAGTTAGAAACACTTTTCAATCCACACAACAAAGGCTTCAATGTGTTTTTCTGAATCAGGACAGAACAAACTTTCTTATATTTACCATTTCAGAAATGTAATCAGTCAAAAGTCCCTTGGGTCAAGCATTTCTGTACCAAGTAACGTAATTAACTGCTTAAGGATGTATATAACAGCCCACATATACAGTGAAAGCAGTAAGAACTGATAACAATGACAATTGCGTTATTTCACGAAAATAAAAGGTATCCTCTCGATAACTTAAAGACTTAATAACCAAGAAAACTATTTCTCATCATTTTGCCCCTTCACCATTTTAAACATTAGCAGCTTTTTTGAGTCATTTTAAAACATGTTTTTTTTATGAGCAGTGTACCAATCTGCACTTAACTCTATATTTTCCCCTTTGTTAAAAAAAAATATTTAATGAAATTTAAACTTCATCTGAATGCCATTAAATTGGCCTCTGGTAATAAAGTAAAAAACCTCGGTGTTATTTTTGACCAGGACACGTCATTTAAATCCCATATTAAACAGGTTTGCAGGGGTTTCTATTTTCACCTCCGTAATATTACAAAATTAGGAATATTCTGTCCAGGAGTGACGCTGTGCAACTAGTCCATGCATTTGTTTTTACTTCAAGGCTGGACTATTACTAATTCTTTACTGTCAGGAAGTCCACAAAATGCAGTTCAAAGTCTTCAGCTGATCCAAAATGCTTCAACAAGAGTTCAGCTGAAAATTAAAAGTAGAGATCATGTTTATTCTTCATTTATAATTTATATCTAATTTATAATTCTATAATTTATTATTTAGAATAGAATTCAAAATTCTCCTTCTCATGTATAAAGACCTTTATAATCAAGCGCCATCATATATCAGCGCAATGATTAACCCGTATGTTCCTAACAGAGCACTTCGCTCTCAGACTGCAGGTCTGCTGGTGGTTCCTAGAGTCTCTAAAAGTAGAATGGGAGGCAGATCCTTTAGTTATCAGGCTCCTCTCCTGTGGAACCAACTCCCAGTTTTGGTCCGTGAGGCAGACACCCTGTCTACTTTTAAGACCAGGTTTAAAACATTCCTTTTTGACAAAGATTATAGTCAGAGTGGCTTATGGTACCCTGAGCTATCGCTATAGTTATGCTGCTATAGGCTTAGTTCGCTAGAGGACATCTAGGTCTATTTGTCTAACTCTGCTGAGTTCTCCTACTGTTCTCCAATTTGCATCGTTTGTTATTTCAACGTTATGGTCTCTTTGGCTTTTTTTCCATATTAGCTATGTCTGGCCTGGCGTTTGGGTTAGCTGTGATCCCATCCTGGGGGCAGATCATCTGCCATTACCCCCTCTAACAGTGCTTCTTCTTCTCAAACCCACAGTTGGTAGCGGCATATGGCCGTTCACATTCAGCCTGGTTCTACCGGAGGTTTCTTCCTGTAAAAGGGAGGTTTTCCTCTTCACTGTCGCTACATGCATGCTCAGTATGAGGCATTGCAGCAAAGCCATCGGTAATGCAGACCACTGTCCACTGTGGCTCTACGCTCTTTCACGAGAAGTGAATGCTGCTTGGTAAAAACACTATTCAGTCTGCAGGGTTTCCTTAGATAGGAATTTGTTTGACCAATATGTCTGCATTGTTTGATGATTTCATTGATTTACAATGTGCCTTGAGATGATGTGTTGTGAGCAGTGTTGTAGTCAAGTCACTATGCCTCGAGTCCGAGTCCAGGTTCGAGTCTCCAGTGTTCAAGTCCGAGTCAAGTCCAAGTCATTAAAAAAAAAATCCGAGTCGAGTCCGAGTCGAGTCCACTACTCATCCGAGTCAAGTCCGAGTCGAGTCACTATTGACGTGTGATGTATGACATGAAGCAGTAACATTCCATTGCACTAATAACTCTTTCGCTGTAGTTACCCTTGGTTTTACTCGGTAAAACTACCACTTTTTCCAAGTCTAAGACGTCTCCTAACCATGGTTTTTAAACATTGTTGTTATGGAACGCGCAACAGCGACTCGAGGTACGCTGATAGGCCGCATATGAAGGATGTTAAAGCCGCAAGCGGCGTCGATCGGCCCTCGCAGCCAAGCGCACTCCGGCCTATTGGCCACTGCCGCGGCTCTGGCCGGCGGGCGGGGTTCGCACACCGCCGCGGCTCCGGCCGGCCGGCGGGGTTCGCGCCCCGCCGACCGCCCGCCACCGCAGATGCTGTTACGCATTTTCCTCGCCCGTCCACCGGGCGATTCCCACAAACGCGTTCGGCAGCCCTCCCCCATGACTCACAACAGATCTGGAGCAGATCGGTCGATGCAGCGAGGAGATACAGCCGTTGGATAATGATAATGCATTTGGCCACCGGGCCGGACTAAATTGTTCGGCGGGCCGGAAAATTTATACCGATTCCTGGACGGTGACTACAAACAGAAAAAAAACGGCCGATGACGGCATGAACACCAAGCAGGAGAAAAACAACGACTTACCTTTCTATCAACTCGGCCCGTCTTTCCGAGCCCTCGACACTCAATCCATCGTTTCAGCTGAACGTTGGTATGTTGTTCCACAGTTCTACCAGTAAAATGGGCGCCTGGACATCCTCTTGTGAAAGTTTAACAGCTGAAAAGTCGGTCATACCGTTGTATCTGTTGCATGTGTAATGGCTGGTTGCTACGTGCGCTCTCACCCTGTTTGCCCAACCTTAGCGGCAAGGGGCGTTGCTCATTAGATGGTGACGTCACGTGCGCGGTACGACATTTAGATATTAAAATCATACACCAAATAATATTCTAATGACATATTAAAATTATAGCCTAATGATATAAACAAAAGTCGAGTCTTTTTCTCAATTTCCGAGTCAGAATGATCTGAATGTAGGAGTCCGAGTCCAAGTTCGAGTCATCAGTGCTCAAGTCCAAGTCAAGTCACGAGTCTCTAAATTTAGCTAATGACTCGGACTCGAGTTCGAGTCTCGGACTCGAGTACTACAACACTGGTTGTGAGTAAGTAAAATTGAATTGAATTGAAATGTCATATATATTTACTGATATTCTACAGCAAGGACATGTGGTTATAGAACTCATGTACTATCCACCGGAAGTGAGAACTATAATCTTCTGACAATGATAGACAACTAAATCAAATTTTAAATGAGATTCGTCCAATCTTGGGAATTATTTGTCAAAAACAAATCCTTAAGAGAAATTATGTAATAAACAAGGGTGAAACCCTAATCCTAAAAATATGTTTATCAATAAAAAATAGGAGTATGTTGAAATGAACTAGGAGTAACAACTGGCGAACATGCAAACTGATTCAGAGCCTTACCAGAAACTTCACAAAGACTTTGTGATTTTCTTTCTGTTTTGATTTGCCTCTGTTTTGTGAATTTTTGGTTGTGTTCATTTGTCTGCTCTGTCTTTTCAAACTCTCCATCAGTCACAGCAGATGGCTATTCACACTGAGTGAGGAGGTTTCCTTCTGTTAAAAGGCAGTCTTTTCTTCCCTTCCTTCTTTCCTATCCCCACATGCAAGTTCATAATAAGGAATTGCCGCAAAGTTAACAACACCATGCAGCCAACCATTCCCTGTTGTCATGTGCTTGTTTAAGAGAAAGGATTGTTGCAAAATTAGTGAATGAATTGGCTGGATTTCCTAAAAGAAATATTTTTTTAATTGATTGTCATCATAATAAACTCAACTTGGATGCATTGTATTATAAATATGATCAAATTAATGCATGTTTATTTAAACCAAAGGTTTTTCATTAAATCTAAAATGATTGGATTAAATTGAACATATTTCTGTACACAAATTGGATCTCCAGCTGTTAAAGTGTCTTGATAGAGCTCTGTTGTGAACTGGAAATAACCACGTCCTCCTTGACTGCCTTTTAAAACTCATCATAGAACCTATTTTACTGCTTTTCACTACTAGATACTTGTTTTTGACCTTATTTGTTTTAAATTGGTTCTATTGTTTTTCAACTTAATTTTAATTTCAATCTATCTATCTATCTCTCTATCTCTCTCTATCTCTCTCTTAGCTGTGGCTGGTTTAAAACCATATAATGCCAACATTGGTGTTATAGCTAAACTGAATTGAACTGCTCAATGTTTTTAGGTTAATTTTTAGAATCACCATAATACCTGGACTTTGGAGCAAATAATCATTTTTAGCCTGTTATCTATCTGGCGCATCTCCATTCTAAACTGGTCCTGCAAACTCTTTGGACTGTTTATAACTTAAATAATACCAATCAAAGTGGTAAAACACAACTTTACAGCCTCAATGAACGTAGTACATCACTCTGCTCAGCAGCTTCTAGTCAACACAAAGGCCAAAGTCCTTCAGCACACTTCAGGAGGGTGCAACCTATTGTTGTGGTCACCAGAGGCAGATGGTCACTTGGGCCCTTTCTCCACATGGTCAGCTGTGTGAAGGAATGCCTCGGCACCCCATGGATGGCCAGCGGGAGAAAGGTCACCATCTGCTGCCTAAAGGTTACTTATGTAAAAAAACTGGCTATTAACCCTTTATATAAGAACCCAGCCCCTTGTTATAGTATTGAAAGAAATATTGCTGCAAATGCAAGCGTGCACCGTTCCTGAACATCAACTTGATTTATTCCTCAAAATGTGTTACTTCTGAATAATCTAATGTGAATGGTAATAAAAGATAAAAATACAGAGAAGCAACTGCGATTATTATCAAGCCACCACACACTATTTTTCAATATATAGCCCTTTATTTATGTAGAGCATTCCTGACATTTACAATAAAAGTGGAACAATATCAAAGTGATGTAAAGTGTTTAATTAACATGAAACAACAAAGGTCCCTTCTGTAGAACAAAGGCAAATAGAAATGTTTGAGACAGAATCAGAATTAATGAAATATCCTATTTGATATTGAGGCATAGACCATTTTGAAGGAAACATAGTACAAAATCATGAAATTTAATGAGTAAGGCAGCACCATTGTTCAGTTACATAAAGTTGACTCATCATATACTAAAATGATATATTAAATTAAATTCAAAAATACTTTATTAATCCCAAAGGGAAATTAAATAAATTGAATCAAAGCAATATCTAAAAATCAATTCATATAGTTACAATTAACCCATTCTGCTGCTTTCAGTAAAATGTCTTGCATAGTAACTGTGGTGGCATCTTCGAATGGGATTGGAAAAAAATTTAAGGATTACGAAAAGCAATACAAAACGTGTGAAACTACAAATAATGGAAACATCAGGCTTCTTCCACTGTTGTATGTTTTCATCAGCTCTTGTTAAAATAAGAATGTTTGAAAAATAAACTAGTCCTTGAGACTTCAGTAGATGAATGTACCTTAAAAGGCACATAGGGAGAGACATTATTTTCAGTAAATGAGTTATGCAATCATAGAGAGGAAAAGGGGACATCAAAATGTAAAAGTTTGGAAAACCCCAGAATATTAGCAAGTGCCAATTTTTTTTTTACAAATTTAGGACGGGGTAGGCAATACTGCTTTTAAAGCTTTTTTTAAGAACACTGAAAATATGTCAGGCTCTTTTAAAGCTTTCACTGAGAATTTCCAAAAAATAAAAGAGATTATGATAGTAAAGGGCATTCAGGCAGGTTTCTTACATGCTTACAATATATTAGATAAAAGAGAGAGGAAGAGGGCCAAAAAAATAAATAAAATAACCTTTTGGGAAAACCGTTCAGACTTATTCTGTTTAAGAAAAAAATATCTACATGGAGATTTACAACAGTTAAGAAAAAAGGTAAGTGTGCTAGTGATAAGATGATAAAATTTAAGAGATCACCCCAGTACTAGCGTGGATTGATAAAGTTTTGGGATTGTGTCTCAGTCAGCGGCATCAGGATCCCCCCATGCTGCAAATACCTGGTTTCAACCTGATCCCCTGGACCTAAGCAACACTGCAAACATTTAAATCTACCTCAAGTGTACAGTGCATGAAAGATGGCCTCAAATTATGGCCTCTGTAACAGAAATACAGATCCTAAACAAGAACTGAAACACTCCTTGCTGACAGCACAACATGTTTACAAGGAGCTGTTTTTGCAAAACAGATAGGTACTGAATAATGAGCATAAAACCCATTTTAGAACCTTTGAGTCATTTGACTATTTAAATAAAGATTTAATCTTAGTACATTCAAATATATCAAAATTAGGTCTTAGAAAAGAAAATAGCCCAACAAACCTGACTGGAAAAAGCATTGCTTTCTTGCATGTTTCTCTTATATTTTAATCCTGGCATATGCCACATATGCTCACAAGAATTTTACCAAAACACCCTGATGTCGGTATTTTAGAAAGCAGCTGTGGCTACATGTGCTCACCATAGACAGGAGGAAATATCCAGTGTGTCTTTGCCCATGATAAACAGCTCAGCAAACACTGTGCAAAGCATTGAGGATGTCTGGTTTCAAGTTTCAGCAGCTCTCCTCCTGACTGGCAGTCGAGCTGAGTGGAGGGTGGGGGCACAGCACGGTGCTGGTGTTGTTGTTGGAGAAGGATGAGGGGGATGAAGACAGCTGGTCACAACATGGCAAGTTGTCCTGGCTAGGGAGGATGTTACAGGTTCGCCTGAGCCGAGGTCTCAGTCTGCCTCTAACTTCACCACCGCCGATATCCCGCTGGTCCAGCAGGAAGGTGAGAGAGTCTGCGATGCGGTTCAGCGTTTGGTCCATGTGCGTTATCTGCGAGCATTTCATCACATTTTGATTAATTAAGACATTTTGAACTAGTTAGGTTGTTTACTTGTTGAACAGAGTTACAATTTTCGTCAGAAGATCACATATAGCCATCATGGGCATAAATGTCGTATTGATTTTCAGCCATGAGGCCTTTAAACTGTATTTGTTCCTGGGCAGAATGATTTGACAAAGTGACTTAGACTTTATTGTCATTCAGATTTATATCATTGACTACATATTGGGAGAGATTCTGTTGCAATGGTTCAGGAAAGGTGCAGAAACAAAACAGCTCCATCATTTTGTAAATAAAATGAGAATAATTGCAACTTCCTTAGTTGGCTTTTATACCAGATCTACAACTTTCCAAAATGCTTAGGGTTCTGGCTTTGATAAGGCCATTCTAATAGTCTATTATTAGTTTGCGTTATCTATTTCAAATCAAGATTTAACATATTCTTTGAAATCATGGTCCACATCAATGTCCACATGCCACCACCAATCATTGAAGTTCTATGTTGATTCAACATCAAATTTCATGAAAGAGAATGGATTAAAGTTAGAACCGCAGATCCCACAGTAACATGGCATTCATGACACTAAAGAAGGGATGTGAACTTCTGACTAAAACAGTATTAGTCTTCTATAGTTTATTTAATTTATGATTGTTTCATTATTCAAAATGGCACGTGAGAAGTCAAATGATATGGAAATAATACACGCTTTTTAATATGTTTACAAAGACCATTTATAAATACCAGTCAAGTTTCAAATAGTTACGATCCGGTGTTAAAGTTGTGGATTACACAAAAAAGTCAGCATTTTTTTTTTTTGTATATTATGCATTAATAAAAAATAAAATGGGAATAAACAGGAAATAATAAAACAGAGCACCAAGTTTCTTGTGAATAATAACAAGAAAGTTCACAAGACTTCGCACAGGATTGCTAGAAAAAAAAAAAAAAAACTACCCAACTTATAAAATGCATTTTATCTGCCAATATCATGCATCATCTTTAGTGTTGATGAAGATGAGCTAAGAATATGCACAATCTATTCAAGTTTGTTACTGGAAGTAAATAAAACATTGCCAAAGTGTAAACACAGATTTCACATTTCATTACGGTAAATAAAGACGGATAAAGAATGTGTTGACTCATCCAAAACCACTCGCAAACGTGTTTAACTTTTAATAAGTTAACTGTGTTGTCAACATCCTCTCTAGATGATAATCAAGCTGTTCTTGCATGAAAGCAACCAACCTATGAATAGAAAACAAACCAGATTTAAATATGAGACTATTTCTTTTGAAAACACAAACAAACAAACTGAAGCTGCCATCCACTCAAGGTCAAAGGAGGGCTGTAAATGTCTGCTGACTAGTGCCCACCTTCTCCTCCATCCTGTTGAGCCTTGATCCAATCGAGTTGTTTCCTCTATCTCTGGCTCGGTCTTCAGAGGTTGACATGAGGCAAAAAAAAAGACCATTAAGTGCAATGTTTGTTTCACAGTTAATCTCATCCATTTTGAGGTAGAAGGAAGTGATTTATTACCTGAACCCGTCTGGAACAAAGTCATCTTCCCTAAAGACTGATCTAGTCTGAGAGAAACAACAGAGAGCTAACGTCAGAAGAATATTTATAGATTCCCTCTGTGTTTCATCCGTCATCCTTCCACTCTTCTGCGCTCTAAAATATTTTTGGTCGGGGACTGTTTCTTCTGATACATTGCTCAACGATATACATTGTGAGTACTTTTCATCACTCAAGGGAACCAATTAATGTGAGCTCATTTTACTTAAAGAGTATACCTTCTCTGCAGCTCCTTGATTCGCACCATAAGGTTGAGGTGACCCTGGGAGTACTGTTCAATCACATCTCGGACATCATATGGCTTACGGGCTTGCTAATAACATGCACACACAAAA
Organism: Fundulus heteroclitus; assembly: GCF_011125445.2. NCBI lineage: Eukaryota > Metazoa > Chordata > Actinopteri > Cyprinodontiformes > Fundulidae > Fundulus > Fundulus heteroclitus. The sequence continues at coordinate 23,461 of NW_023396521.1, forward strand.
CATAAATGAATCAATTGGGTTAGAAATTGAAGGAGAGTTAAAACTTTTACTTTACAGAGCTAATTCTTAATTTCATTAGAGAAGCAGTGCAATAGTCTTTATCTTAATTTCCGTATTGTCACTTCTAAACATCTGCTGCTGAGACTGGTGCACATTTGCTGCATTGGGGATGTTCCCATCCCACACACTAAAGATTAATTCTGTACACACAGCAATTTCCTTCAGTTTTCCTTTAATTGGCCTATGTGGAGGAAACCCTGTAAGAGCTTATTTACAGTTTGCTGCTTATGAGATCTTGTGATCAGAAAAAAAGAAAAAAAAAGAAACGCTGGTCCAATTGTGGTTTATATGTGGGCCCTTTCAGGTTGTTCTTTACCTCCTGGGTAACTTTCTCACATATGTATTAATAAAACAATGTGTTTGTAGCACTGTAGCGGCAGCTTCAAGGCACTGCAAAACTATGTTAAATGTTATGTAAAGCATTTTGGTTCAGTTCAGCTCTGCTTCTCAGACTTTTATTTCTTATTTTTCTCAAGGCCGTTTAAAAGAAACTATGAATAAGCCAGTAACATCTTTGTTTGTATACTAATGTTTTAAACTGAAATGATTTTTAGTTTTCTCAACATACACTTAAAGCTCTCTTTTACTGCTTTATGCTGCAACATTTAAAACTCTACGATACAATAAAACGCAGAGGATTTGTCTGAAACAGGTGCCATCAGCATTTTATAAGACTTTTTAATGACAATCAAATTTGAGGGAGGTTAAAGGGAAGCATTCCTAAAGTACAGTTTATTTTCCAGACTTTCTGTATACATTCAGCTAGATCTTGATATTCTTCACAAACTACATTGAGAAGGACAGGTTATTTATTGGTCAGCACTTTTGCTGCGTCATTTGATCGAAACTCTGTTCATCGCTATGATCCTAAGTGCTCTATTTTAGATCTAGTGGTGTCCTTTAGGTAAATTTATAGTATATACCCCAAAACTATAAAAGTTGTGATTGATATAAATAAGTAAATTTCTTATAAATATCATATTCTAATCCACATTTATCCTGTGTAAAATTAGGAATATCAGGAACAACTTATTGTATTTCTTAGTCTTTCATTGATCCATCTTTTTCCCAATCTTGGCCGTCTTTCAGACTCTTAAAGTTTTAAGATATCGCCGTCATTCCAGAAAGCACAAAACGCTTTCCAAGCCGTATTCTCCAAACCGTTATGTTTTCGATCTGGCTGACCCCTGAATAGTGGATAGTATCTCTGTTGCCAACTCCTCAGCAAGAAAAGTCGCTATTGGCTGTCCCAATAAAGTATAATAATAAATGTTACACAATAAAGCCACACAGTCCATTCAATCCATCAGGTTCTCAAAACCAAATGTAATCGTAATCTCAAAGACCGTGTATAAGTGGTATAGTCCTTACCAAACTGTTGCACTTTGAGTATGGCTCGAGCTTCTCTCATTTTAATGTTTTCTTTTAGGCAGCTGCTAACAATTTACTTGTTCAAATATGCTGTTCCAAAAGATCTTAAATATTCTTACTAAGGGTGGTTTTCATCAGATCACCTTAGTAGGTGGCCTGGGGGACTTGGGGGCACATAGGTGGACGACCCACTGACTTGATGAGACTCAACCAATAGACAAAAATAAATAAAATAACAGCTGTTGCCAAACTCAGCACTACTCTTAGCTTATCTAAAATGATTAAACTATACCAGAAAGCTATACAATGGCAGATTTTTTTTTAAATTGAACCTAAGCAATTAAGCAACGAATGAAACAATTTGCTATAACAAGTCAGGATTTTCATGATCAGCTGATTTCAGCACTTTGAATCGTCTTGTTACTGAAATGTGCTTTATAAATACACTTGCCTTGCTTTGCCTTCCGATATATTTAGATGGATTTGGTAAATAGATTCACAGTAAGAAACTTCCTGTCTCTTAGTTTAGAAACAAAAGTTCAAAAGCTGCCCTAAAATGATGAGTAGTCAACTGCTGACCAGTCAGGACAATTTACAACTATAAATTGAACGCTGGGAAACACATAAACCTATGTTCTCTGTAAAGGGCTCATTATAACAAGTGCAGTTTAAGAGATCAAATAAGGGCATCTAACCTAAGGGGGCTTGTTTTTGCTGCTGATTGATCCCACTTATGTCAACACATTGTAAAATCACTCCTGCAATGCACAAAACATCCATACGTGGAATGCAGAGTGACTGCTATGCATCACAATGTGCCTGATCTAATAAAGATGTATGAAGGAGAAAAAAATAAATGCTGATAAGACTCTCTTTCAAATATGTTGTTCCAAAAGATAGTTTTAGAATATTATATTTATTTTTAAACATCTGTAATATTTGTGAAAGGATGTACAATGTGTAGCTATGACAATTGGTTCATGAATTAAATCCACATTCTAGCCTAGAGAATGTTTAGTTTGGCAAAGTTTATTATTGTGCTATCTTGATAAAAGGTTATCAATATGTAGAGAAAAAAATGTGTTCTTACCTGAAAATTCCTCTTAGCCACAAAATAACGCATTTTCTGTATCACACGGATGGCTTTTCGGTGTGACTCCGTCAATCTGCGAGGAGAGAATTTGCATCTTAGTTCTGATATCTTAAAGCACCTTATCAGTAGACACATCACACACATGCAAACATTTCCTGCACAAAACTTTAAATTGAAGCAGGTCCTTTCTGTTTTGATTTTTCTCCAGTAAAATAGGTATCACAAAAAAACAACAACAACAAAGAAAATATGTACTTTATGCCAAAACTAATCAGTTTAGAGAAAAATTATTAAGCATGCTCTGCATGCCTGTACAGTCTACATCAAAGCTTCTCCCTCATTACCTCTCCTCCTTTTGGTCTTACCGAGGTGAGGAAGAGTAAGAACAAAGGCAGGTGAAAAATAGTAAAAAGCCCAGAGTGATTGTGAGGCAGTTAGCTCACATTATTAGGTTGCGGGAATTATTGAAAAGCTGTTACTTATCGGTGTTCATTACTCTGAAAAAGCAGCGCGTTAGCATGTGTGATGAGAGAGCCGCGCACGTTTTGTTGAGTCGCATTTGCTGCAGATAAAGGTCGGTAAGGGTTTCATAATGGATCCCTGAAAGGCTGATTCTGAGATCATAACATTTGGTCAAATTGACACAATGAAATGTCAAAAATTTGATCTTTCAGCCATTATAGAAACTCATTTCCATCATAAAAGGAATATGGGTTAGTGATATAACCATAGCCTAAGAAGCGAATACAATATTCTTTTAATTTAGTGGGCAGATATTGAAATGCTCTCAAAGTGCAGTTTGAATAGTGAAGACATTTCTTTCTAACATTAATGAATGTTACAATAAGAACTTAATAAGCACAGATTAAGGACATTCTAGTCTTTAAAGAAATATTTTAACATTATCTTCAATATTAAACCTTAATAAACTTTCAGGGATTATTTTATGGAGGCCCAGCTAAAACATCTTATTATTGTGATAAATTAGAAAACTAAAATAGGAACACATCTTTGTATTTATTGATAGTTATTTGACAAAGGGCTATGTACTTGGTTTGTCTTTATATAGTTTTGCTTACAGTCTAATCAACCTGAGTCACAAGAGTTTATCTTACAAGCTAAAGCATAATAGAGTATTTAACTTTAAGAGTGTTGACAGTGATTTGTGCATTTAATGCTTAACATGAACGTAAGTACGGAGATTTTCTAATGTTGTACAGGTTTTTTTGGAGGATTGTATATTTGAATCTAAGTTCAAATTCTTCAGATGTTATTTACTCAGTTAAAAGGAAACTGGGCATGTATGGTCAGAACAGTCGGGGACATGCCTTACCTTAAGTGAAATAAAATATTAAAACATAATGTTTAATATACTAAGGCATGCCTGATTTGTATGCATTTGTTGTAAATGTAGGTTCTCTATAATCCCAGTCATGTTTCTTGCTCTAACACGACAGTAGATGTGAGTTGAGTTTAGATTAGCCTCACCTGTGAGGGCACACTTACTTCTGAACTCAGTCAGGTTCTGCCTTCTGTGATGTTCGAAAACACTTGGACTATATGCCTTCACTTTCCTATAGAGCAGATTTGTTTTTCCAGTGTCTGATGTATGTTTATTCTTAACAATCATGAATCAAACTGCGATAAAAATACACAAGGTAAGCCAGGAAGTATTTCTGCCTGTCTAAAGCAGGCATCTGTGAGCCCATGGTTTCATGATGTTCTGCTCTTCTTATATGCAGATATGGCAAGCACCAAACACTTCAGAAAAATAACTTTACCAAATTGAACTAAAAAAGAAAATTGGGTATCAAAGCTGAAACATCTTAAAACTTGACCTTTAATCTAAAAAAATATTGAAAAGGAAGGTCTGAAAAAATGTGTTTCCAACTTCACAGCAGAAACATCTCTTAGTCTCATCGAACTGACTTTTTGTACCTAATCTTCGATTGATGTTTGATGGGGGAAGCAAAGTGAGCATCAAAGCCTACACTCTCATGTAGGGTACGGCAGAAACTATGTTCCACATTAAAAATGTCCTTTCAATGAACATCTACAGAGCTTTTGCAATGTGCTAAAAAGACCCACCTGCAACACACATAGCAAGAAAGACTCCTATATCCTGGGCTTTCTTTCAAGCCTCATGGCTTCCTGAAATCGTTCTAATCTGTGCCTCAAAATAAAAATAAAAATGCACACATCCCTGGCCATGCATTCAGTTTGAATCAGGCATACATTCTGCAGAGCACCATAAACAATTATAACCTGTCAGAACATAAATAATGCTATAAAGAAACTGAATGGTAGAAATGGTCCAACAGTATTATATAGCACTGCATCTGATTTTATTTCCGTTATTAAGTTAGCATCTGCCAACAAATGTCCCACCACAAACGAGTTGCAGTGCATGCAAATAGTGCAGGTGCATCAATATAAAGGATGTGTAATTCTGCAGTGTAAATTGTAAATGTTCTGTACTTGTTTAGTGTTTTTTTTCCCTTCAGCACTTTACACTACATTCAGTCATTCACCCATTCATATGCTGGCAGTGGTAGGCAACATTTTAAGCCCTGGGGCAGACTGACAGAGGCGGGGCTGCCATCAACAGGCATGGAGGGTGAAGTGAGATGAGATGGTCAGAGCTGGGGTTTGAACCAGCAACCCACTGGCTAGATGACTCCAAGCTCCTACACCACTGCCATCCCAGTGTGTCAGGCTAAGGCTTGCTTCCACCCTGACCTCACTGTCTTATATTATTTTTATTATTTCAAATTTAAAGATCAACCGATCACCTGGATAATGCTCAAGGACAAATGATGAAGAGTCTTTATTTTCATTATGTAACCATAATGAAATTTCTGGTGACACACCGGCTCAGAATTTACACCTAACACGCAGACATAGATCAAAGACATCCATGGAAAAACAGAGAATGAACATTCATAGAGAAGATCCTCAGAAATCCAAAAAGACCAAATGAAAAAAAAAGAAATAAAGGCTAAATTTAAAGTTAAGCAGCAGCAGAAGAGAAATACTTATCAGAATTGGAAAAATACTTTGCAATTGTATCTTGCCCAAGGACACAACCACTGAGATAGTCAGAGCAGGCGATCGAACTGGCAACCCACCAATTACAGGACAAACTCCCTTACCCTTGCGCCACTGTTGCCAGGGAAAAAGTGTGTAAGGAGTCCTTAACATCTGTATAAAATTTTAATGTTCAAGTCATAAAAGACAAGTGGCAGTCAGATTCCAGAGCAACGTAAAATATTGTGCAATTGCATAAACGTACAAGAAAAAACACTCCTTGAGAAGTTAAAGCGTGAAAATAGTCATTAGAAAAAAAAAAATTCAAGTTAAAATAAAGTTTCAATTTGCATAAATATCCAAACAAATGCTCTCTAAGAAATATGCAAATATGTGAGAGACAGTGAAAACAATTATTTATGAACTCAAGGACTTGTGGAACCAGTACCATGTTTGTAAACCTGTAAAAAAAATATGAACTGGGCTGGTGGTTCATTGGATTCTCAGCTGGGGGCGATACCCCCACAGCTTTGTGAAAGAAGCTATTTTAAGTCTATAAGTCTTTGCTTTAATGTTCCTGAATCGTTTACCTGATGGAAGTGAGACAAATGGTGCATTGCCCGTGTGATTGGGATCTGTGGCTATACGTATGGCCCTTTCTTAGACTCTTGCGGCATAAACGGTGTCTAACTCCTGTAGATGACATCCCACAATCCCTTGTACTGTCCTCATCACCTGTGCTAAATCCTTCCTATCCTGTGTTGTGCAGCTGCCATACCACACTGAGACACTGGATGCTGTTAATGGTGGTCCTAGAAATGTTTGAGCAGCGTGTAGAAAGTCCAATCAGTTTGAGTTTCGGAAGTCAGTTTCAGAAAGGAGAGCAGTTGTTGGGCCTTCTTCACCAGGTGAGAGGTGTTCACAGTCCAGGGGAGGTCCGAGGAGATGTGGATGCCCAGGAACTTTATGCTGTCCACACACTCCACCCCGCCCCTCCCCCTCCCCCCATGTATGCAGAGAGGACAGGGTCTATTCTTCCTGGACCTCCTGTAGTCCACTAGGTCCTCCTTAGTCTTGCTGGTCTTCAGAATGAGGCAATCAATGCTCATTGAGTGCCACAAAAGGGTCTGATTATCAACAGATTTAACAAGAAATACCACATGTTTGACTTTCAGTTTCCAGCATCTGGTATTCTGAGGTGAGGGAAGTATCTGCACATAGTGTGAGATTAAATATAATGAGTCATGACTGTGATACTTCAGACACATTATGTAAGAGTTGCACTTGTGCCATATAAATGATTTGAACATTTGACATGTTCAAAAGGTACACCACAGACGGGCTTATCAGATGATCAAATTGTGTCTGCTACAGTGTCACATTCATACTAGGGAGATGTTGGAGCATTAGTTTCCTGTGACATCGCTTCTTCCTACAGAACTGAAGAAAAAAGGCAGATATGTAATAACATGATGGGGTATTACAGTACATTTCTCGGGTCAACCATTGTCATCCATGCCTATGAAGTCACTTACACCTCTTCTTATTGCTCACTCAAATACAAAGATAAAAGGCATTTAAGTACAGGCTTTAGTTAACATACATGAACATCAAAAACACAGGTTTTTGATCATGATGTCATAGTTCATGAGATCAAAAATGTAATTTCTCAACTTTTTAATAGACAATGAAAGGGATGAAGGAAACTGCTGTGGCTGGTACTTGAATATTGAATAAAAAAGCAAAGCTTTACAACTTTGACAGGAAAGGTGCAACATCTGTAGAGCTATAGATTGTTACTTGATGGAGTTAATCATTAATGGCTTGAACAAAACCAAGTCAGAATTACTCTTCTAGACCGATTTACAATGCAGCCACCTCCTTGCTCACTTTGGAATGAAAAGTTTACAACAGAGCTGTTTTGGAATATTTTACAGTTTTCTCCAGGGATGGGGGTTACACTATCATTATAGTTTGATAACACCGATTACATTTAAAAAGGCTGCATTTATGTTCCCCATCGCTTCATTTCATCCCAAAGCTTTCCAGTAAGACATTAAGCCCGATGTTTTCAGCATGAAACGGATGTGATGTTTTCTTTGTTTTATTTTGTCATGTTCAAAATAAAGCCTTTTCTTATAATATCCAAAGGGTATACCATTAAATACAAACAAAACAGCAGCACATATACTGCTACTGCAAATTATTGTCATTATTATTATCATTATTATTATTATTATTAATAATAATAATATTAATATTATTATTTATTTATTATTATTATTATTATGAGCTGCTGTTTTGTCTGTATTATTTTGTCTCAACAGAACATTTCCTCTACTCATTTATTTAAACACGAGGGACATTGGAATTTAATCTGATATTAAACTTTGTGAAGATTTCGTTTGCGCTGTGGTCTCTTGCCACAAATAGTAGTGTGCCTCATAATGATTCAATTTAGCGTGGGATTTGATGTGGCGTTGCTCTGTGAGAACAGCTGGTTACGTACTTTTGGGCCAGCAGAGCACAGAATTATCTTGCCAACAACACTGCTGCGTGCAGTTCTCACTCCGCATCATTACACAGCCGTTTAGAACGTGAATCCCACGGGTCAGAACTGTCGCTCCATTTGTTTCACTTACTGTGCACCTACATTATGCTGCTGTTACTTAAGACTCACTTCCTCATATCAGTCGCAGTCTCTACCTGTGTAAGTGCCTGAGAAAATACCAGAGGTCCTCTCTAGTAGAGAATCATGAGCCCTCTGGGGTTGACATATTACAAAGGTTGATTACAAATAACAAAAAAAATACAAGCAAAACATCTCTTGCCTGTTCTTTAAGATTCACTCATACATAAACAGACTGACTAATAGCATTGCAGCAGAGTGATGGCAAACTCACTGTGAAACTGTGCTGGCTGGAGCTAGTTCACTTTCTCGCTCTGACTCCAGCTCTAGGTCATCAGCAAAGCTGCAGTTCCTTGGGAGTGGGATGGAGGACTGGGCATCCGTAACGCTGGTGCCTCTATTTACTGCAAATTCACACACACACAACAAAACTCAATGAAATAAAACATGTAACGTGGTAACATGTTCTCTCCGAGCTTTAGTTTAGTTTTGAATGGACTTCAGGTGCAGGTTTAGCTAAAAAAATCAAATCTTTTCTTCGATGTTTTGCTAAAGCAGAGCTTTGTGAGTTGAAACTACATTACAATAAGTTAGTATTTGCAAAAAAAATAAATAAAAGAAAGTTACATACATTTGTTGCACATTCCAGAAATCCCAAATGATCTGGGAACGGTCTGTTCATTGTGGGAAAATTATGACTACATGTGACCTTGCTGGTTTAACACAGAGCTCTACTTTGCATTATTCCAGGACTGTCACCGAGAAACAAGATTTAAGTCCAAAGCAAAACCACGTAGAGACAACTCTAACCTTTGTTTGTCCTACACCATTTTTACACTAATGCACAGCTAAGGTTCATAGTTTTCAGAAATAACAATGCATCTGAATAAAGTCTTTATTTAGCCAGAAAGGTTCCAATGACTTACAGCATCTCAATGCATTAACTCCTGATCATACACTAAAACAGTTTCAAGTGAAAGCAGAAAATAACTCTCAAGCTTTGCTTTCCTAAAGATTTGACACCATACAGTACACAATTTGATCACCAGCTAAGCAAGGCTGCCTCAACTTTTTGAGGATTTGTGGAAGAAAAAAAAATCTCCCGGGTGAGCACCACAGCTCTGAGAAACCATATGTACCATACAAGTGGCACTGGGGCAGAATTTATGCAAGTGCTTCTCAAATGTGGTAGAAAGGACCCAGTAATAACACCGCTTGATCTCATGCTGTGCAGACTCACCGTCTGCCCTCTCCTTAGGATGCTTCCACTGGCTTCTACAACACACTCTTAACCAACTTCCTGATTAACTGTACTAAGAATTATTGGACTAGTTGGGGGCATAATAAACTGTGTCCTGGATATTGAACTTTCATCTTTTCATCTCAACCACTGAGTATGAAAAAATAAATACTAACAAAATGGTGACATCATGACAAATGTAACAAAATTAAGGCAGCAGAACTATGGAAATTGTACTATCTACATCCCAGTATGCACTATATAAAAAAAGACAAGGGCACATCAGAAGAGGCATGCATACCTCAGATGTAACACAAATTCATATTTCATATACCTTCTTTTCACGGCTATGCATTTAAGCTGTTTGAAGCCTTTTAGCGTTCGAATATTCACAGTTTTGTAAGTCCCCACCTGTATCAAGTAATCTAACAAAAACTGGTAAAATGGGTTAGATTAACATTTCAAACTAGTATTTAAACAAATTGCAAAAGATATCTAACTGAAATTTATAGAAAGTTACATTTTGCATGTTAAGGTGTAAATCGCATCAGTCTATACCAGTTTTGATCAATCAGTGTTGCAATGCTGAATACTACTGCAAGATTTTAGGTTTAGTAACAATCAAGACTGTTAGAACCGGAAATAATAATAATAATAATAATAATAATAATAATAATAATAATAATAATAATAATAATAATAATAAAATTAGAAGAGGAAAATTAAGAATGATAATAATAATAAGAATTTAATTTCATTATATTCTGAATAACAAAGTAAGATAAAAGAAAAAAAAAACATTTTAGCAGAAAAAGAAAAGTCCAAAATGTTTTCTCAACCAGGGGAAAAGTCAGCTTAGAAAATATGCCTTGAAAATGAATTCATAAAGGTGAAGAAAAGTCCTGTTTTTGATCTTCTGGTGACTGGTTTTCACTGTAATTGGATTTTCTGACCGGATCTACTGGGGATGCTTTATTGTTCTGGACTTTTCCTCAGGGTTCCTCCAGGATGGTTTTGTGTAGGAACTAATCTGACATGTCAAATGAGGAATTTGATGGAGTCCATGCTATCATGTATCCCATCAAGGTTCTTTTAATTAAAATCTGCTCTATTTCATGAATGTATCTCACACTGAGTCAGAGGCAATTATTTACAGTTCCATTTTGCTTTTAAGAACAAAACCGTTTAACGTGAAGCTAAACACATTTTCATTTCACATAGTCACTGCTACAGTTAAAAACACACATCATTTTTTTTCTCACTGTTGGACCTGAAATCTGAATAAAACTTGTGTGTCTAGGTCCGTTAGGATTATCAACATTTTTTATATTTTTGAAATGCTAGAATAATTTTTTTGGACATATTTTTTTGGACATTGTTTTGCTACTCTCTTGAAGGTCAGATGTTTACATATATATTTGCTAAAATTTGGGACCCTTGACTTTAAACTCTATAACTTGGGTCAGACGTTTTAAATATCCTTCTCCTAGCTTCTCATAAAAGTTAGCAGGAACTTTCCTGAGCGGTATGATTGCTAGTTAGTTTAGTTTAGCTAATTTAAACTCATTCCATGTTCTTTAAGATGAACTTTGGTTCTTTAACTTAGATCTGCAGTGAACCAGATGCACTGAATCATTCTGATGATGATGAGCAACCATTTTCTGTTGTCTTTTGTTTCTTTTGTGTGTACATAGTTCCTTAGCTTCTTTTTATCTTCATTTTGCTTACTAGTTTTAGTGAAGTTTCACTAGCCTAGAAAAGAGGATTTGTTGATTGAAATATAGTGTTAATTCAGATAAACAGCATTCTATAGTGATGTTCTGTGGATGTTAATTTTATTTCTGTAAATAAATTCTTGAACTTGAAGAGAAGGTGTCACTCATTTATTCTATATGTGTGCTGTTAAGAGAACACCAGTGCTTGAATCATTCCTTTCAACTCCTGTCCCAATATCAGCCCAAGGGCTGATATTCACCGGACAATACCTAACAGACAGAGAGTTATTTATTAAACATTAAATACCTTTAAACAGTGTGTAATAGCACAACCTGATCTATGTGAAATAGTGTAAAAATTGTCATTCTCGTATGATGCCTCCACTCTCCTTGGTCTTTTGCCATGCTGCATCACATCACTGCAGCAGCTTAGAAGATAAAAAGACAGACACAGACACACACACACACACACACACAGACACACACACACACACACACACACACACACACACACACACACACACACACACACACTGACTCTTAAGCGGCTCTTTCACTTTATTCTTTTTTTCTGCATGTTCCACAGCCATCACAGTTTAGGAGTAGGTGGATGGTATTCAGCAACGTTCAATCTGACGTTTGCACTCTGAGATGATACCAAATCATGCATGCTAGACCATAATTCAGTATTCTAATCAAAAAATTCTCTACACATAGTTATTGCAGAAATGTTCACAGCAAAATATTAATTCAATGTCATTGTTTTGTGTTTCTCAGTAATGGCACTTCATTTAAAGGGTAAAATTCTAGGAATGTTTTGAGCCAAAGACTAAACAACACAGTAATTTTTTTTCCAACAGCTTATTTTCCTCCTAAACACTAAGCCTGTCAGTATGTCTTAAGGGTGCAGTATTTGTGAGGAACCCCGCTGCGAGTAAAGCACACTTCCTCTCTTTGATGAAACCTAACATATAACAGTTTTATCACAATAATTGGTCATGTGGGGATGTCATTTTTGTACGAAACAGAAAGAAAATAATTAGTGAACTATTAATTAATGCGGAGCTCTGACTGTTGCTGAGGAAGACTGCAAAGAAACACATTGATTATTCAAGTAAGAGCAGCCACACCAGTTTGAGAAGTGTGATACAACAGGTTCATGATTTGGATGTGTGAAGAAAAAAATGGTGTGAAGTGCCTGCGCTTTAGCTGGATTTGAAATGGAAAGGTCCTAATTTTTGCTGATTGGAAAAACAAATGTAACTTGACATGCACTGAGAGGCAGATTTATATTCCCATTTATAGTCAAGAAAACTGCATTAGCTGCTTGTCGAGGGTTTGTGTAAGAGTCCTTAACGTGCAGAGCTTGTTAATTATTCAGAGAACTAAAGACAAACATTCAGCTATGGGTCAAGTGAACCCTCCAACTCATGTCTCCAAGTTAATACTCAAGCTGATGAAAGCAAAAGAAAATGTTCAGAAATACAAAAAGTTACCTGGGGGTGATGAGCTGAACTGCAGAGAGGACAAAGATGTCCACGACTGCTGGCAATCTAAGGCACACACAAACACGAACATGACTACAACTGTATTGTTTTTGAAAATGCAGTATTTGCAACACATTTTTATTTTCTATTTGTTATATAATTAAGAAAAGAGATGGCAATTAAAACAGAAACAGGGGAAAGTGCTTGTACAGAGGACATGTGCAGAACATGGACACTAACAGCAGCTCACCACATCCTCCAAGTGTCTGGTTTCCTGCCAAATAAGATGCACAGACAAAACAGCAAAAGTGTGAAGAGATACACAAGAGAATGGGCAGTAAATTGGGTTAGGGATTCAGAACGGCATTTAGCAAAAAGCAAGTTAAAGAGTGACTTGAAAAAGGGGGAAAAAAAAGAAGTATGTCAAATGTCTGCATCATCAGTTCCCTTCACAGTTGTAGTGATAAAAAATGCATTATACATAAATCTTTATTGAACCAGATTTTACAGAAAAATAAGCTTAGCTAAGAACATTAATGAGCTAAAACTAAACAGAGCTTATTACTCTAGCAGGCTAATAAAATGTAAAGTTGGGAGATTGACTATATACTACTTTATTCATATAATCCTTTGGATAAAGCATAACTGCCAATTTGATATCCTGACAACTAACAGAATGAACAATTACAGAAATCAACGATCCGATTAAAGAAAAAAGCTTATATGAAATATCATAAAACGGTAATGCTAGCAGAGAGCCATGGGAAGCTGATTTACATGTCTTCATCCAGTCACTATCCATCCACAGAGGTGGTAAATTAGAAGACACATTAGAGTTAAAAGCAGCATGCCATAGACATTAGAAATGCAGTCCAGCCTCTTGCATCAATCTGGCTTCTAATCAAAGACGCAGATTCACTGTGAACATTCAGCATGCAGATACGCATATACAATATCTAACAAAAGGGAGCACACCCATCACATTTTAATAAATATTTTATCATATCTTTTGATGGGACAAAATCAAAGATATGACACTTTGATACAATGTTAAGTATTTATTGTACATCTTGTATAACAGAGTAAATTCGCTGCCCCATCAAAATTACTCAATGTCTAAACTGCTGGCAACTAAAGAGGTTACAGCCCAAAGCGAAATTGACCAATGTGTGCTCAATTAGCCATTTTCCTCCCCAGTGACATGTGACCCATTAGTGTGACAAGGTCTCAGGTGTGAATAGGGATCAACTGTGTCAAATTTTGTGTTATCGCTTACACACTCTCCCAGACTGTACACAGGTCACTGGAAGTTCAGCATGGCACCTCGTTGTACAGAACTCTCTTAGGATCGGAAAAAATAACAATTGCTCTGCACAAAGATGGCCGGGGCTATAAGAAGATTTGCAACACCCTGAAATTGGGCTGCAGCACGGCGGCCAAATCCATACAGCGGTTTAGATGGTCGACCGAAGAACTTGAGTGCATGTGCTCAGTGTCACATCCAGAGGTTGTCTTTTAAAAACAGATGTATGAGTGCTGCCAGTGATGCTGCAGAGGTCAGCATGTAAATTCTCTTATGTTACACACTGCATCAAATTGGTCTGCATGGCTGTCGTCCCAGAATCAAGCCTGTTCTGAAGACGATGCACAAGAAAGCCCGCAAGCAGTTTGCTGATGGTAAGCAGACTAAGGACATGGATTACTGGAACCAAGACCTGTGGTCTGATCAGATCAACATAAACGTATTTGATTGAGATGGCATCAAACGTGTTGGTCGGCATCTAGACGAGGAGTACAAAGACAAGTGTGTGTTGCCAACAGTCAAGGATGGTGGTAGGAGTGTCACGGTTGGGGGCTGCATGAGTGCTGCCGGCTGAGGGGAGCTACAGTTCATTGAGGGCACCATGGATGCCAACATGTACTGTAACAGAAGCAGAGCACGATCTGCCTTTGGAAACTGTGCCATAGTGCAGTTTTCCAACATGACTGTAACCTCAAACACACCTCTGATAAAACCACTGCTTCGCTAATGATACTGAGGGTAAAGGTTCTGGACTGGCCAAGAATATCTCCAGACCTAAACGCCATTGAGCATTCTGTGGAGCATCTTCAGACAGAAGTTGGAGGAGCACAAGGTCTCTAACTCTACTCTGTGATGTCACAATGGAGGAGTGGAAGAGGATTGCAGTGGCAACCTATGAAGCTCTAGTCAACCTAGAGACTTAGGGCAGTGCTAAGAAAATAATTGTGGCCACACAAAATATTGACACTTTGGGAAAAATGTGGACATTTTCATTTAAGGGTGTACTCACTTTTATTGCCAGCTGTGGGCAGAGTTTTTTTTTAGGGGAAATCTAATTTAAACCCTAATTACTTTAAATTGTTTCAATGTGTCATACCTCTAGTGTTTATTCCATGAAAATATATAGAATATTTACAAAAATTGTGAAGGGTGTACTCAGTTTTGTGAGCTATTGTACATCTGTACAACTGGGAATACTAAATTCTACTGTTTCACAGAGGACTGAGTGCAAAGCAAAAACCATTTGCAGAGCTTCATGCCGGTGTTGGTGCTGCAGTCAGACATCAAAGCAGCTTTTCATGTTAGCGCCTGGTATAAAAGAAAAAGGTCGCCTAACTAGGCACCACAAAGAGCGACATCCAATTAGGTGTTACATGCTATGGATGTGCTAAAAGTATCCATATTTATCTGCTTTTGAAAAAGACAGTCCCATCTAATATCTTATTTTGTTCCTGTGTGAAGAGACCCTTCCATTAATTCCCTGTATGTGGGCTTGTAAATAATAAAGGTGACATTTCATTTTTCCACTTAAATCTTTTTTTTTAAAAGGAGAACTTCTTCAAAACATGTTAGGAACGTCCATCCATTCATCCGTTGCATAATCAAAAAAAAAAATGAAAGAAATGTCACCTCAAAAGGTCATTCAGTGTGGATAAAGTCCAGCAAACTTTGTTTTGAACTTTGTCACCATTTTAAAACAAATGCTTCTTGAGTTAAAAAAGACAATGTAATCTGGAACCACATGTCAAACAGAAATTGGGAGAACGTTTTACTTTCAAAACTGAAACAAATGGTATAAGGTTGGTTTCTAAATGCCCACAATGATGTAAAAAAAAATAGAGGTGATGCAACTCAGTGGTAAACATATCTGTCACACTACTGAGAGGGGAATCAGCAAAAAAGAAGTGTTTGTGGATAAATATGTATTACATATGGAGTATAAATTATTGCCAAATAAATGATTTTTGGTTTATATTTTATACACCTTTTAGATTGTAGATGTGTTTTACATAGATGCATTTAGGAGACAGAATAAAATTGCTAAAGCTGTTTTTTTGTAGCAGCTTTACCCTTGGTAGAGTCATTGGCGAACTGAAGCATTTCCTGACTACCACACAGTGAAGACACAGTGCAGAATGGCAGACACAAACAGCAATTCATACTCATATGCAGATAATTTATCTAAGATATTTGTGTATCATGCATTACTAAGGACTGCATTCATGTTCTCAGAAGTATTAGAATTAATTATGTACTGATTGTGAGGCAGTTTCAAGAGTCAGAATAATATGGTTGAACATAATTTGGAAACTGTTGGCTCTTAGGATTTATTTAAAATGTCCAAATTATAAATTGAATAGCTGCTCGGTGATTTCATTATGAACCAAAGTAATGATACAACCAGTACGGTTTTTCTGTAAAGAAAACTAAATTCACATTTATTATCGCTAATATAAAATTTTTCAAAACCTTAAACATGTTATAAATGCCCATAATAGCAGAAGTGATGCATGGTTCCCATGCTACTTCACAGCAGATTAAAAAAAAAAAAACCTCTCACACTCCTGTTAAAATACTATGATAACTTGGTTGTGTTACTATGATAACTTGTGTAAGTGTACACACCATTAACTAATATGTTGTTAAAGCACCTTTACAATGTATTATATTACTCAGTCTATTTATTTTAAAGTCTATCAGCATGCCAGAATTTGACTTCATAGCATTCCCACCATTCTGTGCAAATAAGAAGCCTGAATACATATTTTGAGCTGTTGGTTCATTGAGCTGAAAGATGAAGTTATTCTCTAAAATCCAAAGGTTTGTGCCAACATTGAATGGTGTTTGGAATTTTTTTATAATTCTATCCGCATTTTGCATTTTTCTATTAGTACCTGCTTGGCTTGCCTTGACTCTGTACTAGACTCTACGTGATTTGAGTTGTTTTCCTTTACAATTGGAGTACCACCAGTTTGGATGGGGTCGTCATAGCAAGACTTGCTATCATGTCATATACAAAATAAGCCCAGGGTACAACAATTTTCTCACTGAAGATATAATTTACTGTAATGTGTATGCTTTGTGTGTTTCAGATAGCTGTCCTGTTGCAAATTCATTGTTGCCGACTGTCAGTCTGGGTGTTTAACCGAGCATCCCAGTGCTGGGATGTTATTGTTCCTAGTTTCACTGATTCAGTGATTGTGGAACTTCAGCATGTTGGAGCGAATGTTTAGTTTGCTGTGCCAGAAAGAGCATCCAGCTCTGGAGCGATACGACTTGCAGTGAATGTGTGTCCTTCAGGAAGAGAATGGTCATTGTACTGTGGAAGCTAGCAACCAGCTCAGAGCACAGGAGTGGGGTCAGTGTCACAACTGTGTGCAGGAATGTTGTGTTGCTGCAGTTACAAAACTATTGTTGTTGACCTCCCAGCCATTAACCGAAACATGTATTACTGTGTGTCACTATGAAGTTTAACAATTAACTTGTGTGTCTTTCAAAAATATCTACTTTTGATTAGTACATATAACAAAGACTTTATGACGAATGGAATGCCAAAAAAGCTAAGAATAATCCAACTATTGGATGAATCACTTTAGATTTGTCATGATTTGGTCAAAAGAATTATGAACTATGAAGCAGTCAAATTCCATTTACACACTAGCCCAGTATCAGTAAAATTCAGAAGTTGGTACAGCACCAGGTATTTCTCTCTCTCTCTCTCTCTCTCTCTCTCTCTCTCTCTCTCTCTCTCTCTCTCTCTCTCTATATATATATATATATATATATATATATATATATATAATTATATATATATATATATATAATTATATATATGTATTATTATTTTTTGCTTAATATAAAAAAAAAATTATATTAAGCAAATGTTTAATATAAACCCCGACACAGCCAATGTTCAGACTCCCTCCCCATTTTTTTATATTAAGCAAAGCTTTGCTTAATATAAAAAAATGGGGAGGGAGTCTGAACATTGGCTGTGTCAGGGCTGGTGCGGGTGTTGATGCTGCCTGCGGCGTGCAGGCAGAGGCAGGAAATGGATTTTGTAGTCAAAGCTACAAGTGGATAAGTCATCGGTTGTACATTACACTGCTTCCCAGTATACTACAAAAATGGCCACACGAGGTGAAGTGAAAAGCTCTGTGACGTGGAAGGCGGGCAGGATGTGAAGTGCTTCCTTTAGATTTAAAACTAGTTGCTCTCAGACACACCTGAGAACAGAGGTGAAAAGGGGGAACGTGGGGTAAATTAACGAGGGATTCAGACCAAGGCATTGCAGTTCCACTTTATATAGACCCAACTGAATGATTTCAATCTGAAAATAAATAAATAAAAAGCATAATATTTCCCCTTTAGCCAAATATCTTGGAGATGCTTTAGTAAGATTATCCTAAGTGACATGTTTAGACATGAAATCACACTGTTGATTTTAAACTCTTTTGCTATGAGATGTAACAATGAAAATGTCACCAAAGGCCTACCAGAACAATTTTAAAGGATCAGAGGCACATTTAATGATGGAAGGTGTGCACTGATGCATATTTAACATGGAATCACAAAAAATATATGATTTTAACAGGTGTGTACTTTTATTGTTGACTGTTTATTACAGTGAAACGAGTAGGCATCAAATTATTTGCCAAAGGGTTAGGTTTCCATTTATATATTGCCAAAAGAAAATAATGGTTGTTCTGAAATTTCAGAACCCAACAGTTATTCAAAGGTTCTGGTGTAACCTCAGTGTTTTCTTTGCCTTGTTTTAGTACCTGTGCCAACAGTGCTGTAAACATCTGAACTTAGCTCCCTTCCGCTGTCGAACACAGAGTCACAGGTGATACTGGGGGCCGTGGGAGAAGCTGGACCATTGTCCCTGTCAGTACTCTTCAGCTTCCTCCTCATTTTCACCTGCACACATAATAAAAACAAACTTTTGACACATTCAAATGACATACGAGTAAACAAAGTTGACCTCTTGTAAAGAAAAATGGTACTTTGCCAGTTTTCTTATGTAATGGTGACATTGTTCAACCCTGAAAAGAAAAAAAAAAAAAAAAAAACACCACAAAGTAAAAATATTTGGATAAAAGCTCAAAGCAGATCAGCCATAACATTACAACCACTGACAGGTAAGGTGAGTAGCCTTGCAAATCTTGTTTGCATGGCAATTGTTCTTTGTCTAGTCAACTCTGGCTCCTTGCCCAAACACACCTCCTGCATTTACTGTACTCGCCTGAAGCAGTGGCAGCCCCCTACCTGTCCCTCTCAGCAGGACATCAATGGGCCATGAAAAAACGCTTAATGGCTTAGTCTGATGGGATCCCATCATGAGAAGCTATCTAGCTATCTAGCAAGTACCCATCCAACCAGCCACCCCCAGGCCAAAGAGATCTATAGCACCAAACACTTTACGACACACCCGGATCTACTTTTTCCACATCATTGCTGGTCAGAGAACTTTTTAGTCACAAAAGGAAGGGAAGGCATAATTTCCTGGCCGATCAGTATGAGAACGTATAGCTGTGAATGCGAAAAAATAGCTTTTTTTTTTTAAAGAAAGATGCTCAGTGGTGACGCATACATACATTATTAAAGCATACGTTGTTAAAGTGACACATTCTCTAAACATAAAACAAATAGAGCAAAAGCCTGAAAAACAATGTTGCTAGTAAAACTACTGTGTTTATGTTTGTATACGTGTGTATTTTCAAGTCTTTATCATATGCCCTAAGACGAGGGCATGTAGAGTGCTGTAAAAAATTAAAAATAAACATTGGGTCTTAGAAAGAATTGTTCTGTCTTTGCTTCATCATCACATGACAAAATAAATTATGATTTATTTTGCCAAAGACAAAAAGTTATCCAAACAAACCAGTCCCTGTGTGAAAAAGCAATCTCCCCCTTGGAAGGCTGAGTTGAATTATACTAGCCACACTCAGCCCTGATTACTGCTAGATCTGTAGAAGTGAGAACAAATAGAACATGTCTAACAATATGCAGGAGCCCAAACGAAGGAGCCTCAATCTCAGGAGAGGAAGCAATGGGAGACATGCAAACACCATGCAGAAAACCCCCATGCCGTGTTTTGAACCCAGGGCATCCTTGCTGCAAGGCAACACCGGATGACGGTGTGCCTTCAAAGGGGTGGTCAGCCTAAAAGATATACTCCAAGACACATTTCATCCAGGAAGTCATCACTGATTATCTTCACTGGCAATACAATTAGTTTGATGATCTAAAACATGTAAGTAGGACAAAAAAAGCAGAAAGCAAAAGCAGAACAGATACAATAGGAAAGTATATTCTCAGTTTTTTTTTTAACCTACACAAACATTGCTTCCTTTTAAATGCACCTCCTACAAGAAAAAAAATAATTAAATGTCACAAGTCATCAGCATAATCCAGTATGATTTTATTTTTTATCCAAGCCACAAGAAATGCAATGTGTGACACAGTTTGAAGAGTATCAAGGGATTTGAGTAACTCTGTATTTTTTATTCAAGCGCCTGAAGTCTCTGGTTGGTGATAGTGATGTAAGTACTCGCTGTCATATTGCTTTATCTTATTCCACAGCCAAGAACATTTTTCATAAAGTATAATAAAAAAACAATCTGTAGAAAAAAAGGAAAGAAAAAACACACCTTCAACACTTGAACTGTTCTTAATTTACAATTCACAGCATCACCGGGCTATTCCCTTCAAACTACATTACTTGACTTGGTGTGTCTGACAATAAAAGAGTGAAATCCTTAAAATGATTACCAACCAATTTTTTCTGCTTAGGGCTGGATAGAGAGGAGGCAGGCATGCTGGATTTCTTTCTCAAAAACAGCTTGAACGTGGCAGAATCAAAGTTCTCCACTGCGAAACATCTCCATGATGTCTGTAGAGGCATGAAAACAGAAATTTATTGGAAGGACAGGATACATTTCATCGCCGACTATATTTTTTTAAAAAGACAGAAAAAGATGCATGAAAGTTTGGTCACAACAATAAAAGTTGGGTTCTGAGACCATTCAGCCCCCCCAGCATTTCTCAGGTTCCCTTTGAGGTCTTTCTTTTTATTTTTGAAATACCTGTATGAGGCAGGCAGCTGCAGGGATCTGTCTGTTGAAGTGCTTCTGTCTTTGCTTTTGCTGCACCTTCAGGGCAAAGCCAGAGCCTAAAATTCCCTGTGAACAACAGCAACAACAAAGTGGAGTTTTTTTCTTATTAATTCCATTTTAATCCCACAGATGTGGGGCATGAATGTGAGCCAAAAAGTGAAAACTAAGAAAGGATTAGGTTTGTGGGGAAAACATTTCCTTCTCCTAGTCTCTGATTTTTTTTAATGTAAATAATAATATTAAATAAAAAATTATGACCTTGATTATAAGTTTTAAAGAAGAAGAAAAAACATGCACTTTAACTGCAGTTGCTTATAATTTTCAACAGTCTTTCCACGATATCAGAGACTTGGCAGTGACTCAAGTAATTGCTGGTTACATGTATTAATTCATTTGTGTTTTTTAAGGCACACTCAATAATAAAACATTTATAGAGATGAGAATTTTTACTGTTTAAAACAATAACTTACTACACTGCTCCTGACTATGCCTTTTGCATAGGGATGATATTTAAATCAATCGCACAGGCCGAGTCCTTCGCGTTCGGTGTCAACGCAGCAGAAAGAAGTGCTTTTTGACTCTTGGTAAACTCTTTTGATTATTCTATTGACTCCTATTTTATAAGCAAATATGAGGGTTATGTTTTGTTATATACTGTGGCTTTATTGTGATCACTGGGACATTTAAAGTTTATAAATAAATCTGCAGCTGTTATTATTAGTGTGCTTAGCAAAAATTGCATTTTTGTGAAGGTCCTGTTGCTTTCACCAATCATGCCACTTTGTGTAATATTTTGGTATTTAGAAACCTCTTTATATAGTTGGAATTCTTTCAAAATACTGACTAGATTAGCTAGTTCAGGGTTTATACAGGAATGAGTAACCCTAATTTAATGCTCGTAGAAATAATTTTAATGCCATCAACAAGTACCCATGACTCTCCTATATATGAATAACATATATATATATATATATATATATATATATATATATATATATATATATATATATATATATATATATATAGTTTTATATATATAGTTTTATATATATGTTATTATATATATATATATCTATCTATATATATATCTATATCTATATATATATATATATATATATATATATATAGACCGTCTGATTTCCCGACGTTAGTGACCGTAGAGCTTGCTCCAGCTGCTGCTGTGCTGGTTGCGGTAGCTAATGCAGACGTGACTGCGTTGGTTACAGAAAAGTAACTTGACATTGTTAGCTGTTGTCTGCCCCTTGCAGCTGACCTGTGTCTGTCTGCAGAGGTGTAGTGGTCCCTGAAGCAGTGGGTATACTCTCAATGTTTGCCCTTTTAGACGCAGCTCAGAAAACTGCTGTTTTTGCTTTTAATGCCAATTAAGGCCTTAATTAAAAAAAGAATAATAATTTAATGACTTTTAATGATTTTTAATGACCTGTGGAAACCCTGTAGTTTCTTGGCTTACTATAACTTTTGCAAGTCTTTTTCTTCATATATTCAGTAGTTAATCTCTGTCAAGTTTTATCCTTTAACTTCATTTATGAAGAAATGTAGTTGATGCTCTAGTAGATTTGGTCGACTTGCCGTGCTCACCATCGATTTTAGCCGCTGTACGTATGACCAGAAACTTTGCCAGATAGAAATTCCTAGGATTCAGAAACACGGCTGTACCATACACCTAATTACTGTCCATCTGCAGTCTCAAATCAGTCAATCATGGATGCCTGAAGTGTTGTTTACTTTCAGCTTGTTTAATGCCCCAGCTCAATAGTATTTTATTTCAATACACCTTTGTTCATTTTCACAAAATGAGAAGGCAGTGCGTGTTTCCATGCAATTTCTCTGAACCAGTGGCTCCAAGTTTCAACCACAAGTTCCCGTTATTAATGTCAATACGCATTTCCCCAGGTAACTTCCTTCTGATCAGTGTTATAGAGCGCAAACAGAGAAAGATTTGGGAGCATAGCTGGCTTGATTGACATGCCTGAGAGTCTATAATTTAGTGACTTATGAGTCACAGGGAGACACAACACCTGTGAACTTCAGGCGTAAATTATTTTTGACTCATGGCTTTTATCTTGTTTTCATCTGTCAGTGGAACAGGCAATCCATCTCTGGTAGACAGTTATGCCGTTGTTAATGTTGTGAACGGTGTTGTTTGTTATACTCAATTTTATTTTCTCCATAATAATGGGTTATGGCTTACAGTAATTTAACTACTAAATCCTCAAAATAAGGATATCCAATATTGGCATTTTCACAAAACAAACAAAACCTGCTTAGTGCTTCCACTTACTGCAGGTAGGGCAAAAAAAGAGATGGCGAACACAGAGAAGCAGGATGCAATGGTCTTTCCAATCCAGGTTTGTGGCACTTTGTCTCCATAGCCAATTGTAGTCACAGTCACCTTGAAAATATAAAATGAAAGAAAAAAAAAAACTATTATCCACTATTTATTTATTTGATTTTCATTGAAAACCACCCATAAAATCATGTAAGTAACTTCAAGGATTGTGGATCATATGTAGACAATTTTATGTGACAACTTCATGTTTCTACAGGTGTTCAGTTGGGTGACAAAAGTAGCATATGTGACTATTCCAACGAGTTGTACTAATTGAACATTGATTTAAAAGTAAAGTTCATATTACTTGTCAAATGTCTGAATGCAATGGCTGACCTACAGTGTCCTTCATAAATATTAATTCCCTTAATTAATTCCCAAAATGTGAATTTTATTCACATTTTGCTACATTATAATCAAAAACTCCAATGCATTATATGAGGATTGTGTGTTATAAACCAAATCCAACAAAGCAGTGTATAATTGTGCATTTTAGCCCACTATTCTTTGCAAAAGAGCTCAATTTGACTAAGAATGGCTGAATACCATCTTTGAAGATTACGTTTTAAATCTTGGGACAAATTCTCAACTGGATTTAGATTTGGCTTTGCTATTTAAACACACAAACCCTTTCTGAATCCTTTCACTGCTGCATATTTAGTGTTATTGTCCTGCTACAAGGACAATAACACTAAATATGCCCTAGTTTCAAGAGTTCTGCAGCCTTTCATATCGTTTGTGGTGGCTCCATCCATTCTCCATTTAACTCTGAAATCTTTGACCGCCCCAAGTGAAGAATAAAGCACCCACAGTAGGATGCTGATGCGAGGTTTCGCCATGGAGATGGCTTATTCATGACCTGCAGTGTTAGTTTGCTTCAAACCTCATGTTTTGCATGTCAGCTAAAATGGTAAATGGCTTGAACTTGTACAGGGCTTTAACTTATCTGACAACCCCAAAGCACTTTAAATTTAATTTGTCTCCAATCTGACCAGACTATTTGTTTGCTCTGTCCCTTTGCATGGCTTTTGGCAAATGTTTTATGGCTTTCTTTCAATAATGGCTGTCTTGCCTCTCAAAAAGCCCAGAATTGTTGGGTCCATACTTATCAGGTGTCCGATCAACACGTTCTCTCACCAGAGCCTGGATCTTTACAGCTCTTCCAAAGTAAGTCAGGGACTCCTGGAGGCCCCTCTGGTAAAGATTGACCAGTCTATTCCTTCTTTTTACTACTTTGTGTAGCCCTATCTTATAAAATCATCTTAAAATAGACAATGGTTTATGGTTGTTACATCACAAAAAGTGAAAAAAAAAAGATCAAAGGGTTATTTCTTATGAAAGACACTGGATGTATATTGTCTCTAAATATGCTGTACCTTTTCTCGCTCAACAGTCCCATTCTTGGCCAGATCAGCCATCTAGTTCTAGGTGGTAATTATAAAACCGTATCCTTTCTTTTTTTCTTTCATGCTTTAAAAATACCTGGGCTTTTACTATATCTATAAATGATTTAAATACATTTTAGAGGCAATAGAGCAGTTACTTCTTTATTGTAATGCTGACGTTTGCGTGTTGAATGAAATGATGAATTATTTAGATAGACATGCAGGATTTACAACTGCAGTGAACAGTGTGTGTTTTGTTTTTGACTGTTTCCATAGCAATGTCACTGAATTGCACTGGATTTATTAGATGGCTGCCAGCTAACATCCTTCCATACAGGTGACAAAGAAGGCTTTGGATCAGTCTGCCGCATACACTGCCTCTTGATATTTTGGATGTGCAACACAGTAATGGTTAGGAAATAACCCTACCTGCTGGACAGTACAGTTGGTAACGGTGCAGACTTTGGACGCAGGGTAGTGAAGAGGAATTGCAGACAAAGGGATCACACAGACTGCATAGTAAATTCCCCTGCTGCTTACATCTGCTAACAATTAATAATGTAATAATGACCTGCCAATGACATAATTATTATGGCCGTTTTTATTGTGACATGGCCAATAAAATGATACTTTTCAAATAATGTAAATTAGTAAATAACCTACCAACATGTTGAACACGGCATTAAAAAAAATAGCGTTTTAAAATGTAATAACTGTGTAACATATGTGGGTCACATGGGCGTTGTTCTCTTCCTAAATCCTAGCACAATACCCTAAGAAATGTATACCCTGCATGGATTCATCCATGTATTAAATTAATAATGTATTTATATAAGCGGAAAAAAAATAAATAAAAAATTCTGTGTAGGGTCAAGGGTTTGGGGGGAAGGCTATCTCCAGTGCTCTCTAAACAAAAATAATGTTGTTGTTTTTTTAAAACATATAATAATAAATAATAATGAGAATACTGCCAAAATGGTTTTTAAATTGATGTTTATTTCGAAAGGGGCAATGTCCATTACAGAACATGCCAGAATTAGCCAGGAAGGCTATTTTTGGTCTGTAGTCACTCAATGTACCATATAACTATTATTATTATTACATTTTAAATGTAATACCTTTATTATATAAAAACAGTGAAATTATCGCATCTTGTGCAGTTATTACATTAGCAGCTGTTGTTATTACAATGACGGTTGCTACACATCCAGAGGAAAATAATATTACATAAAATCCTCTGAATGAGAGAAACAAAAGTTGGCTTCACTACAGATTTCTAATCGATGTGAAATCACAACTCAATTGCTAGTTAGTTGTCTGCAGTCGTCATAGATACTGACCTTTATCTTTTAACAGGAACAAGAAAACATGAGCATATAACACCAGAGGTGACCTCATTTCATTGGCTTTGTGACCATCACATAAATTCTAAATTATTGGTTTTATAAAGGCTTACATGACAGGGCTTAATCTCTTCTATAGGTTGCTATTAAATGTAAGATATACAAGGCCCATTTGATATCTTTTTTTTTATTTTCTGACCATGACATTTGGCTGCTGTGATTGTAAAATATTGTATTGTTGGTCAAAGGGCAAGAAACAGGAACAGCTTACAGGCCTGAGGCCAAAAGCTGTCGAGTTCGGGCAAGGGTACTGCATTATTAACACTCCTTTTGTGATGTATGACTTTACTTGTTAGCGTAGTTTACACTTATATCTTCAAGAAGAACTGTAACCTGAATTGCACTTTGGGAAAATAGTCAAGATAACTCCTGATGTTTGTAATAAATTCCCAATGTTCCTGACCCCAATGTTGAACTTTTGGCACTTTGGCTCTTCCTTACATGTTACTGCTGTAGAGCACACATAAAAAAGCACTATGTGTAAAAATGGATAAAAACCAGACAACAGAAACTTTCATTTATGTAAGAAAGGTTATCGACTCAATTGAACATGTGTGTGCTTTTAAAGGAGTCCCTGAAGTTTTTAGAGAGCTGGAGTTGATCCCATGTTCTCTCACTATCTGTGTTAGTGCCTGCATTAGCAGCCCACTGGATCTACCCACGAGTTTACCCACTCCTACTTCAACAACAAAGTCACAGATAAAACACAGACTGTTTGACCTCTCATAGTTGAAGAAATACAGCCCCAGGGTAGTCAAAGTTCTTTAAAAAGAACAATACGTTAAAAAAGCAGATTCATAATCAAAGATCTAACACAAATATGGCTGTGACGTGTGACATGATATGGCTGTCACAGCTACTACAATTTAACAATGTTAAATTAGGTAAAACCATTTCTAGCTGTAAAGCAAGTCATTAGAACAGTTCAGGCTTCTGCTATGTTTTGTTGTCACACTTAAATGTTTCAGATCTTCAAACTCATTTTCATATGAGCTAAAGGTAACCTGAGTAACTACAAATACATAATACATATAAAGCAAACCAAAAATGGACTGGTGCTATGTCTAAAATGATTCGACCCCTTCTAAATCATGAATTAACTGTCTTTTACAGCCTTTTTTCAAAGATCGGTTTTATTAGCCACACCCAGGCCAAATAACTGCCAGACAATTGGAATCAAGATATCACTCACAACATTTTATAACAACTTGAAGAAGACAAAAATATTTTATATGGGCCTAGACCATAGAAAGAAAGCACATCTTCAAATAAAACAATATACCCCAAGTGTTTGTCCTGATAGTGTTTACTTAGTCCTTTTTGAGCCTGAAAAGAACTTTGCACTGGCCGTGATCACTATATAAAATAGTGTTGTCATCCACCATTCGGCAGTAATGCGGAAAGATGGCAACAATTGGCACATCTACTGTAAGAGCCAGTAGACCGTCCTGCAATGCCTCGCAGTAAAATGACAGCTCGGCGTGGTTGAAGACCAAACTGATCTAAAGGGTTAGGATGACTTTACCTTTTTTTCTGGCCATTGCTGAGCCACTCACCTAAATTGCATAGATCCTGGGTTATGCAAGAGGACAATGATCTAAAGCAGGCTACCAGGTCCACATCTGAACAGCTCAGTAAACCAAAGTGAATGTTTTTGTTTTGACATACTCAACGTCTGGACAAAAATCCAACAAAGGTAATCTCTATGTTTGCTATAAAGTTAAGCCAACATGCTTCAGTTAAATGAAAGTAATGTTAAAGCTTTGGAGGGGCCTGGACTGACCTGTGGAGGTAACTAGATATTAGGGTGTTGACCCGAAGCCGTTCAGCCCTGAAAGACTTAAAGCTCATCACCAAACATAAATTGTCAAAATAACAGAGCTGTTCAGTAGTTATAACAGGGGTCGGGAACCTTTTTGACTCAGAAAGCCATGAAAGCAAAATATCTGGAAATTTCTTTCAGTGAGAGCCAATAGGGTAGTTCACACGTGACGTCACGTGTGACGTCACACGCGACGTCCGCGCTACTTCCGGGTCCCGCTTGTATGCAAAAACAGGACTTTTCTCGCATTCTATCATTACAAAACGGGTGAATTAGAGCATGCTTTTAGTTAGTTTATTTTCGACAGTGCCTACGACTTTTTGTGCTCCCGGTTGCACAGAGAGGCATTCCAATTTGTTGGATGTACGTTTCTTTCGTTTACCGAAGAAAGACAAACGAAATGGATATTTTCAATGAAGAAGGACCCAGGCACATCGACTGGGGGAGCCATCATACCCCGACAGAATGTGCAGTCTACACTTCATCTCCGGTAAATACAACTTCATTTTGCACTGGTCATTGTTCTACTGAAATAGCGGCGGAGGGGAGGTGGTGATCGCTACACGAGGCCGGGAGAAGCGGAGTCGATGCAGCAGCAGCAGCAGCAGCAGACAGCGGCTGCATAACGCCCTTGTTCACGCGCGCTAGTACGTCTGTGTTTACGCTGCAACGTCGCCGACACCTCCACCCATTTTAATAACACAAAAACACCAAAATAATCCTTTGTGAACACTTTTTTTAACCTACCAGGCGGGTCTTCCTCTCTGCTGAGGAGCGGTCTGTGTCCGTGAACATCCATTTATCCATCCATCCATTTTCTGACCCGCTTAATCCCTCATGGGGTCGCGGGGGTTTCTGGTGCCTATGTCGCAATATCAACCATCAACTTACAACTTAAAACGATCTTGTGATACGTTATCTAAAGAAGAAAAATACGTTGAGAACTTGTCGTTTCCTTTGTTTGCGCCCGCCATTGTGTCTGCGTCTGCCTTCCAGTCCGGCGCGCATGCGCGAAAAACCTGGATGAAAACAATAGCGGAGATATTTTGTTTAATCTGCGAGCCAGATTAAATTATCAAAAGAGCCACAACTGGCTCGCGAGCCATAGGTTCCGGACCCCTGAGTTATAAGAAGGATTTGCTTTAGGCTTCACTGTAACTTTCCAGGCCATTTCACCCCAATAGCAAATAACAATTATGTTTTCAAAGCATGACTTAGTAGTTGCAAAGTGTTAGTTAAGCCTCTTTAACTGTTTTTGAACTTTGTATTTTCACCTGCTTTAAACCTATGCTTCTGGCCCTTATTGTAATGAAAGCATACATATTCTCACAAAGGTAAAATATATTAAAACAAACAATGAGAACTAGAGACTTTATAGTAAGGGCAAATTCACACTGTAAGAAAATAATACTGTACAGTTGTTAAAAAAATACATCTCTGATAAAATTAAAAAGTGTAGCGGGATTTTGAAACAATGCACATGTATATTGTGCATAAAAAATAACTTGACTATTTACAGCAAATTAAAAAAAAAAAAGTTTGTTTGATGGTTAAAAAGGCAACAATGGTTACAAAGTCTAACCGCTGCTGGGAGGAAGGGCCTGATAGAACACAGATGTAAATGCAATGAAAGAATATATTTTGCATATAATATTACACATTCAACCACCTTTCCGTCTGCCTTTAACATCTGAAGCCTTTCTGAAATGGAACAAAAATAAAAAATACTATTCATTGAGCAGTAAAAAACACATTTTCTCTGGAAATGACCAAAACAGGTAGAATGCCTCTCTGCAAAGAAGTGATATAGTCTGTTATATGCATCTTTAGCAACCCGGCATTTTATTTGCTTGCTCTGCAATGTGATTCACACAAGTAACCAGTTTTCTCTTGTTTATGCAAAAACTAAAATGTTATCCTCACTGTACTAAATCATAATTTGGGCAGTAGATTATATAAGGATGCAGATGCAATATTTCTTCAAGTGGTTAATGTGTGACTTTTTCAATGAGCTCATGCAGATAAATTCTGCATGATACAGACATTGTGAAAGGACCAGTTAGTAGGGTGCTGCAGTGTTTTGATACTGCTTATCTTCATTTAAATCAACTCATTTAGTTTTGGCTCAAATAGAGAAACCCCTTAATAAACAATTGCAATTTGAAACTATGTCGAAAGTTTAAACTTTTTAATTGGATCACAAAGCAGTGCAGCTCTAATTACTAGATTTTGTGCAGGATTCATTTGATCAGGCATTGTGTAAATTAAATCAAGTTTAAAATGCAGCACTTACTATAGTTGAGTGTCGTTTTGCAGACTGAATTATTTACCTAAGATGGGAGTTTTACTCAATTTATTACTGCGATGACAGGTTGTAGTTTAGTTGAGAATTGCAACAAATCTTTATTGGTGCAAAAAATATAAAAATATAACTAAAGTTCCATACATTTGTATCAGGCCAGGTGTTTTTGATCTGCGTGTGAGATTATTCTAGTCATGGTGTTTGCAAATTGAAGACTCTGAAGTTGAGTAGGTGATAATCTCCTATGAATAACACCCTGCTGCCTTGTTTATAATTGGCAGGCTAAAAATGTAACATGGGTGCATGAGAACCGCTACAAATGAAAAGTAAGAATGATAACATTAGAAAAATAACAAAATTATGCTTTGCGTGTTTATTTCGTGTAACAAGGGTCTGGTAAAGGTTTGGCTACTTAAACATTGTCTTGATAAGTTTACATTGGAGGTTAATAGTCTGCATTTAATTTTTTGTTTATTCTTATGATGATTCTTATGTTCACTCATGATGCAATTTTTGAAAGGAAAAATTGACTAAACAAAACCAAGCAGAAATCTGGCTGGATGAAGTACAGATTTATGCATGGATGCAGTCTTTGGACAAACAAAGACCACCTCATAGCTTGTAGAACCATATTTGATTGTAGGATTTTGCGTCTTATATTGTTGTGGGGAAACTTTAATACACTCTTTAAAACATTGCATCAGCTTATTGAAATTTTCAGGGTTTTTATTGCACAGATGTTTTTAGGTCCCAGTACTGAATATCCAATCAGATTGAGATCCTAACTTTGACTGTGCCATTGCAACACCTTATTTCCATTTATTTTTGGCTATTTATTTGTAGAATTTCTATAGTGATGGGATGACTCTTAATGATGAGTTAGTTTAACCCAAGCTTTGGCTGACAAACAGATGGTCTCCTACTGAAGCATACTTCAAATATGGAAGACTTCATAGTTTGGCTGAAAAAAGGCGGGAAATCATTTCCCTCCCTTTCCACCACCGTGTTTGAGAGTTAGTGGGAGTTGCTTGTGATGTTTGCTGTGTTTGTATTTTGCTAAACATAGCTCTGTGTTTTATGGCTCAACACCCCATTCAGATGAAAATTGTGCATACCTAAATAGTGATGCCAAATTTTTTACACCCTTCCAAACAACTCGTTCTTGTTCAATATTTTTTCCCAATTAATTTTGCATTTATTATGCTAATTCTTTTAGCGGAGGGGTGTCCAACGCCAGTCCTTATGGGCCGATATGTTTTTTTTTTTTTTTATATATGTGTTCCAGCTCCAAAAAGAACTTGGCAGAACTGAACAGTTTCTTCAGTATTTCATCGATATCTGCAGAGACCTGGTAAAGTACTATTCATTTAATTAAGTCTGTTGAACCAGGGAAAACTGCAAAACACTCTGGATACCAGTACTTGAGGACTGGATTAGCAGACTCTCGCTGAAGAATCTGAGATGGAAACAGTATTTTTTTTTTTTTTGGGGGGGGGGGGATTTTTTTATTCATTATTTTGCAGTTTTTGTTAGCACAACAGGGTTTTTATTTAAAAAAATTATGGGACTTCAAATTACTCCGAAATTACTTTGTAACCTTTTTCAATATTTTTTCCCAGACCAGCAAACCAGCTCTCTTGGATTTCTACAGGTGATCACCCTTGCTGATCATTAATTAATCAACTGCATTAGCCAAGCTACTTTCCCTCTTAAATAGTATAGATGCAACAAGTGTGTACTTAGTTTTTTTTTTTTTTCAAATAATTATAGACATATAAAAACAGAGAGATCAAAAAAGTTTCTGGCACAACTTCATGAACTCCCAAGATGCACTGAGAGGGTCAAAGATCGGGTGAAGTATAGACTCCAGCAACACTTGAAGTTGAAGGAAACAACTTTATTAGTTGACCAGCACGTTTTGGCTTGTGGCCTTCATCAGGGAGAAGTTGCAACACATTGGTCAGCTCAATAAAGTTGTTTCCTAGTACATCTAGCTTAGCTGGAGGCTTCACGTAGCCAGACATGAACAAACAGCCGTAATCAGTATGGGTAGTCTTACCACTCCCCACCACAAAGCATCCGCATAGTTTTCAAAGCCTGTGGAACCTTTGTTATCGACTGCATCTTTCTCTGCCAGGTAGACAAAGTATGAGGAGAAGATCAGGCTCAGAAATCCAATGTACAGAGTGGTGATCAGCTCCTGAAATACACATGAAACAACACAATATTTATTTCAAACTCATACCAAACATGTTCAACTTTAAAGTAACCTTGCCCTCTGAATATAAACACTTGTAGTTGAATGCCCACGTTGTTAGTTGTCTAATTTGTATCAGGTAACTGTTTATGATAATCTAACATGTATAATAAACAATATGTGGATTTGAATACTCATGTAAACATAATATGTCAATATTAAAATGTCTCTTTAATATCCTGTATGTGCTGTCTTACGTTATTTATGTATTAAAAGGTTGCCTCTTTTAGAGAGCATTTCATTATTCGCTAACTTTTTCACAGCAGTCTACATATCACCTAGTTCTTTTTCTGATATCTAATCTCTAATGATCGTAAATAACTCACACCATGTCCATACTTTGAAGAATATGGCAATTAGGCAAATATGGCAAATAAAAATTATTATTCTCAAATATCCCCCCCCTCTCCCCCAATAATGAGTCGGACTCATTTTCCGACCAGCCCACTTAAGATAACGTGCTACTATTATTAAAAAAAAATTGCAGACTTAGTTTATATTTCAATTAATTCCCTTTCACTTATCATTTACAGTTATATTAGAAATGCTTGCTTGTTTACACACTCGCCGGTTTCTTCCACACTAGGAATCATCAGTACTGGCTCTGATTCTGACACTAAATCACATATAAATATCTGGGCATCTTGATGGACGACTCCCTCACTTTTAAACCCCAGGTGGAAAATCTTGTGAAAAGGCTTAAATCAAAGTTTGTTTTTTATTTTTCAAAACAAGTTGTGTTTTTCATATGCTGCTGAAAAGCGGCTTGTCGTGGCAACTTTTATGTCCATGTTGGACCATGGAGGTCTTTTGTACATGATTGCTTCGTCACAATGTCATAGGATGCTGGGCTCTGTCTATCTTCTTTGAAGTTCATCACAAACTGCAAAGTGGCAACACATCATTGTGGTTTATATTCACGGGTGGTGTGGGCAGGTTGGGCTGCTCTCAGCAATTCTCATTGGTCAAGTTTTATTTACAGGACATTACATGGACTTCTGCCAACCTATATCTGTACTGCAATTGCAATGAGAAATGTTGACTCATATAGCTTTTGCTCACAGTTTGCTGCTTCTTTCTGCCCCTTTTCTCAGACTGAGTTGGGCAAGAAGGCTTTTGTCCACTCAGAGAGGTTTTTAATCTCTAGGGTAATATATTCTGGTTATATAAAAGTAAAAAAAAATAATTACTTGCCACAACATCACAAAATTCCATGACTTTGTAATTAACTTGTATTGTGGTTTGCTGGCGAAGTTCAACATCTTTCCTTACCCATTTCATTGTCTTCACTTGACGTTTCAAAACGTAAGCTCATTTTATTGAAAAAGCTTTTAATTTTTGTGCATTTAGCAGCGGTTTGAGGGATTTCTGCAAAATCAATGACCCGATGTACTACACCATTCTACTAAGTGGCGCTGCATCCATTTTCTTAATTGTTGATAAAAAATTTACTATGTTCATTTTTCTTCACCATACGGGAAAAGACAACATAAAGCAACTGAAATTAACTTAGCTATCTTCATTCAGGTTCATACTGCACCTGAAAGATTTCAGGTTGCATTTAACAAAAATAGGCTCCCTATTCTATACCTTTTTTGCATGTGGGGCAGAATAAGAAGCAGTACCTGAAAACAAAAAAAAAAATTAAAGTGAAATATTTGTAGATCACAAAAAAAGTTCCACTGAATGTTACCATTCTCTTTATATTATCAGTACAGGGAGGAATGAGTCGGTGTGTATGTGTGTGCACTGCCCTCATTTCCATCAAACAAATACCTGATCTAAATAACCTTTCTGCAACTTGTATGGTTGTAGATTTTAGTGTGGGGTCTCTGGGACTAAAATTATTCAAGGTTTATATATATTTTTTTGGTAACATTTCCAACTCTATTGCACATCAGCTCGAAAAAAAAAAAAAAAAAAAAAAAAAATCTGTGGGAGGTACAACACAAGACCAATATTGCCTGCTGAGTGGAAAAGTATTTACTTCCACTGGCTGCAACAGCAAAAAATAGGAACCAAATGAAAAATAGGAAATAGTAGAAACACAATGTCTACCCCTGCAGCTTTGTTTCCTGACCTCAATTAGTTAGAAACTTTAAATCCTCTTCTCTCCCTATGTGCTACATTTAAAAGAAATGTTAACCATATTATTGTAGCCTCAATAATAAAAAAAATACCAACTATTTGTCCAGGAGGCACAACACACTTATTTAGTTTGAAGGTATGACAATATCTTAAAGTATAACAACTTCCTAGTTGTTTTAAGTTCAGCTTTATAATTCATAATCCTTGGTAGCTTTTGCACTTATTTGAAATCACTTCCTGAGAAAAACTCTGCTCTGTCTGCTCGGCTTTAATGTGACAACACAGACCCAGTTTTACAATACTCGTCCACAGCTATTCAATGTTGTATTTAAAATGCATCGGCTTGTCTCCAAAAAACATGTGCAAAACTGAATGGACTAAAGTTGCCTTGAATAGCTTTTCTAACCCTTAGTCGACATGTAGCGGTCGCTCTGACCTGGCAGACTCCTCTGAGCAACGGGTGGTTTCCACATGGCAGCGACCACACCGCACTCAACCACGGGAATTAAGTTTGCAATTCTACGATTCTATTCAGTTTTTATTTCAAAACTGATACAACTGGAGCTGTTCACGCCAGCAAGCTAACAAAAATATTAAGCTAGGTTTGTGCGAGACATCAATATGTCTAAAATATTACAGAAACAGTGCCGAGCTCAGCTGACTTCTACGGCGTATGCAAGCACACAGTGTATATTACAGCCTTTTTGGAGGGGGTTGTATGGGGCTTAGCAATACCATATGGTCATGATGTTCTTCAAATCCGCAATGAAATGCTGAGAAAGCGAAATAAAAAGTATAGTTCCCAGAGACAACACCTTCACGAGACACAAATGGACTGTTGATGCCTTTAATCAGAGCAGAATTTTACAAAGCCTCTCAGGGAGTCTCGCTCGTAATCACACTCCTCTATTAGACTCCACTGGTGTTTATGTGTGAAGGCTGAGCCCTATTATGGATCCAGCTTGTAAATGTGAGGGTAATTTGATGCTGACACCCTCAAATTTTCTTTTCCCCGTTCTCAGGTCCATGGCAAACAGGGGTTGGATAACAAATAGCTGTATGATGTGAATTTGATGTTTTCAATAGAAATGAAGACAAATGTGATAGATTCAAAGTTTAGTTAAACAAAATAAGACAAAAACGAACATGATGTCCTCAATATCATTTATGCACAGTTTCAGTTTCTCCGGCATTTTAATTCCTACAGTGCCAAATGAACGTGTTTCTAACCATTTAACTTTATATTTTGTCATATTACAATTATAAACCTAAATCTATAGTATTTTTCCCTCAGACTTTATGATACGCAAACACAGAGTAGTGCAAGATTGTTATGTAAAAGAAAAAAAAAGATATAAGATACATTTAGAAAAATTTACTAAATCTAAAGTGTGCCACACATATGTATTCATTCCTCCAGAACCACACTTTGTTGTAATTACAGCTTTCTTGTGAAGGATCACCAATTACGAAAGTATAACTTTGAATCCTCAGTATATATAAAAAAAGATTTATACACAGTCTGAACATTTGCTTTATATTCCCTCACTGCCTTACTAAAGGCAGTTTTAATAACCCATAAAAAGGCACTACATCTTAAACTATACAGAGTTATAACAGAAGATTTATAGGTAATTACCACAACATAATTATCATGGTATCACCATCTGGCACTGTCAATTGTATTAGGGTACTATTTCTGAACATCTTATTTTATCTATTTAAAAGTTTCAACAAAGCCGTCAACATCAACCACCTCAGTTTGAAAAAAAAAAGGTCTGTGATATTGTCTCTGCACCAGTATTAACTGTCTTCACGTCGAAGGTCAGCAGCTGTTGATAACCCTCAGCAGCTATAAGTGATATAGTCATCAACCATCGCGAAGGCAAGGAAGAACAGCAGGCGGCCCTGGATGAGTAAAATTCCTGACGCCCTGCTCATCACTCATCGTTTTCATATGGACATTAAAGGCAACTGCCGTGGCCACCGGGGATAATCACAGCCACCTCTGTGTCCCGGTTAAATGACACCCTGGAGAAAGACATAATCCTCTCCAGCTAATGCGTCTATAAAATGTAAAACCCAACCGAGTTCATAATTGTGCTTTTTGTTGCACCTCTCTGCTCTGAGTACTCTTTTGATACACACACACACACACACACACACACACACACACACACACACACACACACACGTATGCATACATACATATATATATATATATATATATATATATATATATATATATTTATATTTATATATATATACAGACATGTGGGGATCCTCTATTTGCACTGCAAAGTGAGGAAAATAATACATGATGTGGAGAGGCAATTACTCCCCAGACACAAAGCCTCCAGCTTATTAATAATATTCAGAAACCCCAGTGGCATAGATGACTGTGGACTTGAAATATACTGCACATTTAGAGCTGTGATTGTGTACCTGCCGATGGATGAAGACAACTGAGCCCAGGAGACGCCAGGTTCCTCCCTGCCTGTCAACATGCAGCATACGCAGGATCTGCAGGAAGCGGATCCCTCTGGAAAATCGCAACACTTTTTACCAGCTGACAATGTATTCATGCCAAATGCAGGCAGATATGCCTGAGCAAACAATGCTACTAAAGTAATAATAAATATTACATACATTTGGAGGGTTAATGACATGCACCTCAGGAGTTTAAGGTTAGGGTCATGAGGAGGGCAGCTGTCATTCTAACCTGGAAATCTACAGTGCCTTACAAAGACATGTCTAATCTTCCTCACATCTTGTCTTGTTACACCCACAAACTTAATAGTGCCACAAAATAGTTCCAGATTTTCAAGGGGGAAAGGAAAATGGTACCCGGTACATTTTTTTGTTTTTTACAAAGAATCTGAAATTTGTATATATTTAGCAGCCGAGTAAGAGGGGTTAATTTTTTTAAAATAAAATCCCAACCATCAAAGATCTCACAGTGCGCTGTTCAATTCATCATCTGAAGATGGGAAGAGTACGGAGCAATTTCAAACCTAGATAATAGCACCCAATTAAAGTGAAAGGCCAGGCAAGAAGAGCATTAATCAGACCAGCAGCCAAGAAGCTGAGGATAACAGTGGATGAAGCTGCGCAGCCATAGCTCAGATGGAAGAATCTCTTGACACTGCAACTATAAGTCATCCACAAATCGGTTTCTGGAGTAAGACTGGCAAGAAGACCACTCTTAGAAAGTCAAAGAAAGCCAAAAGACCTCCTGTTTGCAGTTTGCAAGAACGACTAGATTACACTCAGAAACTGCATTCAACTGCATTCCATACTCATGTAAGTGAACAGTTAAATCCTTTTCCATCCACTTCACAAACATGTTATTTTGGGTAGACCTCTTGTGTAAAATACTTTTCAGTTTGTGGATGTAACCTAAAAAGGGTAAAAAAAATAGTATAAGAAACACATTTGCATGGTATGGGTGCACACACAACATGACAAAAATATTCATAAACACGACATACATTAACCAGTTAAAAAATGTTCCACGAGTTTAAGTTAAGGGTCCTCTAAACTTTAAGTCTAACCTTTTCAACACACTGAACACACAGCATGTCTTACCTTACAGCGGAGGTGGCGAAGACCTGCCCTTTGGAGCCCACTGACAACACAACTATGGAAGCGACGACCACTATCAGATCTGCGGTAATGAAGAACATGGCTGTATAAGTACGGTACGCGTAGTTAGGAACATGAAGATATTGGGACTTGTCCATCAATAAGAGAATAAGCGCTTATTTTAGGATAGAAACGGATTAGAGGAAAATGTGGCTGTTTAATTTTAGAAAAAGTGATCATATTAATCTGGTCAAATAACAGGTGTGAGTATTATTGATAATATTCACATTTAAAAACAGGCACCTGAAGGCACAAGTCTTCAGAATAAGGTCTAAATGTAAGAAAACCCCGCAGTGACAGTTTTAATTTCATGCCGAATTTGTCTTAACTATTTCATTTTTGGAAAGAGGCTTGGGCTACATTACCGGCTATTGTTTAAAATTTGCAACTGTGGGTGGGGAGTGACATGTCTGCTTGTGTGCACGGGTCGAGATATACAAGTGTACGGGGATTGTGTTTCCACCTATAATAGATATCGGCTTCCTGGCAAAGCGGAGCCGGCCCCAGATGCCAACATATTTACTGCGGCAGCCTGCAGACCAAACGCGGACGAAATACTCCACGCCGAAGAACACCACAAGGACGATCTCCTGTTAGACAAATGAGGCAGAGAGACAGAGGAATAGAAAGGAAAAAAAAAAACATCAGATGCTGTTGCAGGTTAGTCGGTGCGACAGCACCTAAACATCTGTGCAGGTTTGTGCTTTAAAACAAATATGATTCAATTTTTAAATACGGGTGCTATGCAAAGCTTCTCAAACTGTCTTAATCATGTCAACACAATTAATTAAGGATTATTGATTCTCCCTGAGAACAGACACCGTTTCTTGGTGTTTCATGTGTGTCTCGTCATTGATGAGTTCTTTGATTCAGCTGCAGTGCACTTGGGCCTGATTAATATGTGACTAAGGCACACTGGTTGAATTTATCTATATTGTGTTCATTTTAACGAAGGGTTCTTCAGAATGTTCCTCATCAGGTTTTGCTGCCAGGAGCCCTCTTGGAGAAAAAGAAAACAAAAAGGAAAATAATGATACGTTTTTATTATTGCTTTTGTAGAGTGTGTTATCCTCGTTTAAAGAGAGTCATAGATTTTATAAAAGATAAATGGAGCAACATAATATGACCAAATTGTTGAGTGTACTTCAGCTGATATACATTTTGTTTAGGTTTAACAGCCGTCAAATTATGGATTTTTCATTTGATTCAATTGTATGCCGCTGATTATGACTCAGTGCTCAATAATATTTACTTGATGCTTGGTCATTTTTAAAGGTAACATCTGTGATAAGCTGTCATGGAGAAAGGCCTAACACTGCATTCAAATAGTGTATTTACATACTGCCAATTCTCAAC
Organism: Fundulus heteroclitus; assembly: GCF_011125445.2. Classification (NCBI taxonomy): domain Eukaryota; kingdom Metazoa; phylum Chordata; class Actinopteri; order Cyprinodontiformes; family Fundulidae; genus Fundulus; species Fundulus heteroclitus. The sequence continues at coordinate 63,112 of NW_023396521.1, forward strand.
AAAATTAATTTTGGGGCAACTTGCATCGGACAAACAGTTCAAATCCGGATGAATAAAATTTAGTTTGATCTAATTTATCTCCATTCACACCAATTATTCCAATTTCACCTCGATTCAGTGCAGATGGGTATTAAATCAATAATATGCAGACTAACTTAATCCAATTGTAATGAAGCCTTAAGTAACCAGATACAGTAAACTATAAGAGGATATGTAGCAAATTACATAAGTATATGAATAAACCAGTGGGTTGCAACAAATCTATCACTTCAATTGAATTCCTCATTTTCAAACCGTATGTGTAAATTTAATAGTTTTTGAATGCATAGTCAGTGCTATTACACACAATGATTGGCTGTCCTTGTATAAATTAAAGAGACAAAATCAGACAAAGATAAAAAGAGCACATTTTTAAATCTTGTTTCACATCTTAGGGGGAAATAAGCTATCCCAACCCACCTAGTCCTACATTAGGTGAAAATAAATACCCCTAGACCTAATAACATGTTGTGCCATGATTGGCGGTAAAAACTGGGTCTTTCATATTGATGTACAGAAACTTCGCCCTGCTCTTTTAAACAATCAGATATATTGAGTTATTTTGAAGCATGAAGTTTTGTGTTTAAGGTTATGCCTCTGCATCTCAATTGAATCTTCCAGTCCAGACTTTTTCCTGTTTTTTTTTTTTTTTTTTTTTTACATAGGAACTATTAGAAGTGGGCTTCCTGGTGAGCTTTGGATTACTGTTCTGCTGACAACCCAAGTGCTCTTGAGCTTAAGATCACAAACTGATGGCTGGACTTTCTACTTCCTGATGCTATGATAGAGAGCAGAACTTGTGGCTCCATTAATTAGGTCAAGTCATCCAGATTCAGGAGCAGAAAGCAGGTCTGTGTTTGGCTGCAGGTATGAGTTTTTTTAAATAGTTCTATAAACCTTTAAATGTTGATGCACTTTGATGGCTTTGTTTCTAATCTGTTCGTTGATTTATGCATGACGCGTTTTTTTACCCCTTTTTTGTCAACTTTATATTGTCTGACAGTTTCTATTTACAAGCTTCTTTGATTCTGTATAAAATAGAAAAACTAGAACAAGAACAACAATATTGTTTTTTTTCACCGAGCCTAGGTAGGTTTGTAAAATTAATTTTCCTTTATAAAATGATATCATAATTTGAAGAGTGCATTTTGTACTTACTCGGGTAATCTTCATCTTGCATTAAAACATATTAAATGATCTGAAACCTTTTAATGAGATTAAGGTGAAAAAAGAAAGAAATCTAAAAGAGCTGACCTTTCATACTGACCTCTCAACATACTATACACTGGAGCCACATACATGCAATCACAGTCACAAACACGCATTCATACATAGATACATAGATCTGTAGGCAACTTGGGGTTAAGAGCCTTACCCTGGTACAAACTGACATGTGACAGGAGTCTAACCCATAATGTTTGGATTATAAAACGGCTACTTCTTTTCACACTTGGCCTGCATGATATGGGATTATGACATAGCTACTGTTTTATTACTCTTAATAATAGGTTGTTTGTATTAAATGGAAATTTGTACACTTTTTTATCAAGAAATATAAATGCACAGTGGTCGTCTTGCATAAAAAACCCAGTGCGAACTAAAAAAAAAATATTTCCTTTATATATGAAAACCCCATCAGAAAAGAGTAGAAAATGGTTAAGTGGGTTAGAAAGGCCACTAAAATCAAAACAGAACTTTAGAAGCGGAAGCTGCTCAAAAACAAAGGTTCTGCATGAGAACTTGGCAAAATTATGTAAACACCAATGCTTTTGGCTGACACAAAGAAGAAAATTGCTATATGAACCAAAACTCATTACTGACTCTAGCTAAGCAGAAATCAAGCTTATTTTTTAAGCTGCCCTTTAAGCACTTTGATTTTTTCTGTATTTCTCAGCCCAGCGGGTTGCTACTTGGCAAGGACATTCTCAATTCTGATTGCTTCAGTTGCTATAAACGAACTTCAGAAAGTGTAAAATGAGAACAGAATATGTTATAGACAAACATAAAAATAAAATATTATCTTTTATCATGCACTTTAGATTATTAGTGATCCAAGTGTTTGGATCACTAATAATCTATGGAACAATAATCATTAAACTAAACATTTTGAACACTTTTTATACACAGATCAAACATAAAATAATGGCCACCTGCCTAAAACTTGTTGGTCCTCCTTTTGTTGCAAAACAACACTGACCAGTCAGGACATGGACTCTACTAGACCTGAGGGTGGGCTTTGGTATCTGGCACCAAGATGTTAGCAGCATTTCCTTTAAGGATTGTAAGTTGTGAGGACAGAGTTCCATGGATCAGACTTGTTTGTGCTTCACATCCCACAGAGACTGGATTGGACTGAGATGTGGGAAGTTGGGAGGCCAAATTAATACCACAAACTTATTGTTATACTCATTAAACCCTCTCTGCACTGTTTTTGCTTTGTATCAGGGTGCATTATTCTATTGAAAAAGCCATGAGGATCTCTGTCAGCATGACTAGCTGACTGGTCCTTAGCTATGCAGTAACATATAAACACAAAAAACGCAGATGCCCTTAGATAAGTTTCACTTCTTCATACCCCTTTTCGGACATAATCACTAAATTATATATATTATTAGTAGTATAATTGTACATATTATTATTTATACATATTATTTGTATGTGTTAAATTTATAATTTCACTGGATTGTCTGAAATACATAATTCATTCCTTCCCTGATTAACGGATTCAGCTACAGTCGCTGAAATGTTGGATCAGATCACATGAGCCAGTCTTCTCTCACTATGTGCATCAATGAGCCTTGACCTTGTCACCACTTCACCGCTGTCTTTCTTGGACTACTTTTATTAAATCTAATAGATACTGGACACTACATCACTGGTTGGCATAAGCCAAGCAAAATGTCATTTTTATTATCTTTGAAACACATTGTTGTCACTTTATTATTTGGTTGCAGTGGGCCATGATGCTGGAATAAAACATGGAACAACATAGAACTAAGTTGCTCTTTCATGATGTTTAAAGGACCGATTAGTGAAATGTTTTTCATTTTAGATAAAAATAACTAAAAAGTGATGTGAAGAACTAAAGGTATCTTTTGAGATGAAATATGGTATGATGTCACACATCTCTCTGTGTTCTCCAGTCTCTGGTTTAATTAGCCAGGCCGGCCGTGCTTGCATGTCTGTGCACGTAAACAGCTGCCACTCAGAGCTTAGCCCCTCCTTGCCCATAAAATGCCGCCGTCACAGCAGTGTAGCGTAGCAGCAAAATGGCGGTGAGCCAAGGGCGTAATTTGTCGGGGGGGTTATGACACTCCCCAAAAATTGGATCTAGTCAGTATAACCCCCTGACATCATCATTTCATTTACAAAGTAACATCATTGCATTTTACAAAAATATTTTAATGAATGCTACATCCACGCTACATCCGGGTCACGCTGGCAGGCAAAAACAGTACTGCTCTCGCCTACCACGGGTGATTTAGAGCGTACTTTTAGTTAGTTTATTTTTGGAATCTAAACAATGCCTACCACTTGTGCTCCCGGTTGCACACAGAGGCTTTCCAAATCGTTGCATGTACGTTTCTTTCGTTTACCGAAGGATGAAGAAAGAAGAAAGAAATGGATAATTTAAATGAAAAGGATGCAGGCAGACAATCCCAATCAACTGTGGGAGCCATCATACCTCGACAGAATTTGCAGTCTACGCTTCATCTCCAGTAAATACAACTTAATTTTACACTAGTCATTGTTCTACTTAAATAAGTTATAAATAAAAAATTAGGATATATACTTAAGTCAAGACATAAACGTATGTTTCGTAATAATATACGTACATGTACAATGTATGCAAACCCTCTGGCATGAGTCTGTGAAAAGGATTAATAAGACAAAAATACCAAAATAATCCTTAGTGAACAATGTGTTTTTTAACCTACTGGTAGTGGGTCTTCCTCTCTGCTGAGGCGCTGTCTGTGTCCGATTCTTCTTTCGTATGTTACACAAACATGTCTGAACATGCCCCGATATGAAATAATTGTAGCCGTCAAGTGATTTCATGACTAATGCTCTCTCGTGTGCACTGGCCTGGCGTATTGATAAGGCAGCTGTATATGTCGCCGTACGGAACACTTGGCCAGCATTTCACAGACTCGCTCCATTCCTTCAGGCTTTTGCAGGACGGATCTGGCAATCTGATACGTCAACCATCAACTTACTCTTATAACGATCTTGTGATACGTTATCTAAAGAAGAAAAATACGTCGAGAACTCCTCGTTTCCTTTGTTTTCGTCCGCCATTGTGTTTGCCTTTTGCCTACTAGTCTGGCGCGCATTCGCGAAAAACCCAGATTCAAAACAATAACAATGAATTGGTCTCTTCGCCCATTCACACACACATTCACATGCTGATGGTGGTGAGCTCTATTAGTAGTCACAGCTGCCCTGGGGAAGACTAAAAGGGGGATTTAAGCTGTAATGAAAGAAATACAGGTATCCCTTTTCTCTTAATAGTAATACTATGGATATATTAAAACAAATGAATCTCCTTGTGAATGATTAATATGCATGGAACCAATTTGCATAATAATCTAAAAACTGAGCCCACATTTGCAAAACACATTTATGTCACTGGCAGAAAATTTTGCCTACAACCATAGTTATATTACTTCTGTATTTCCATGTTATTCTAATTCTTAAATATGTTTTAATCCATGACAACAATTAAAAAAAATCAACTGTTTCCTTTTTATGCAATTTTAATGTCTCGTTACAATAAAAAACGATTGCCATATGAGCCCAGAAAGTAGAATCTATATTGATCCTTTACAAAACCCAGTTTCACTAAGATATATCTTAATATTTGACAAACATAAGGAAAAGGAGCTGAAAGAAAGTCAATAACCTCTTCAATTTTTTATGACGACACTATCTCTGCAGTGAGTGATGAGAGGAAAACACTAAAGGGCTCTGACAAATGATGTTTTTTTTTTCCATGCTGAACTGCAGGGTTTTTTTTCATTAGTGTTTTCTTTATCAGAGGCAATGAATATAAAATAGCAGTGTTTGAAAAGAAAATTGGATTAATAATATATTAAATTGTATTCCTGGAAGCTAATGTTAAGTCAAATGTTTCATTTCCTAATTTATTCACCATGGGTTTTTACTTCAAGGTTGAAAAACAAGCTGTCTTTCCAAAAGAGCTATAAATTTACAAACAGGAAGGGATAAAAAATAGGCATAAGCCATTTTCACACATGCAGCGCAACCCTGAAATTTGTTAGATATTACCCAAAGGAAGCCTGTGTTCAATCACAAATCTCCAAATTAGTCAGACCAAACATTGATTTTATAGCCGTAACCCCCTGACATAGTTTGGATTTTATTAGATCCTGTCCATATCTTAACACAGAAGGGCCCCAAGAAAGATAAAATAAAAAATAAATAAAAAGACGAAGGCCAGAGCCCTGGCTCTGCTTTTTGTTTTACTTAAAAGTGGCAGCTATGTTTTTGATTGTAGGTTCGAGACTACACCAATTTATTAAATTAGAAAGTGGTTATAGTAGATTACTGGTGACAATAGAGATACCCAAATAGAAATAGTTTATTATAAATAAAAGTCAACTTGTATATTTTAATTGTGTAAGTCAGTTCAGATTGATTTGAAGTTAATTGCATCTTTACTGTGTATTTGGTGTTTTAATAGGTACACTAAAAACCTATAATATCAAATCTGTGAATCATATTTAATAACAGATTCATAGATATATAGGGAACCACGGCGTATAAAAACATGCCTGCTTTTTAAAACATAAAACTGTATTGTCGTGTTAATGTAACAAACTTTAAAGAAAAAAGAAAAAACAAATACAGAAGAAATGGGAAATTTAAGCTAAGTGGCTAACTTTCAGAATGTCTGAATTTCCACTCACATTGTGTTCATATTAAAATTATTTTCTAGCTGTGTGAAAAAAGGCAGCTTGAGGGGACATCTTGCAGAATGTGAGCGGAAGACTGGCCTATTTCTATGAATGCAGAGGAAATTTTCTTGACACATATACAACACTGGTGCCCAAGCTATACTAATGCCTTGTGAAGCGGGTCTCACAGATAATCGTGGAAGTTGGAACAGAAGTCACTCTGCGCAAATGGCTATGTTATGTATAAATTGTTGCCGCAAGGCTCTTGTGGGTTCTCTGACCTCATTTTAATCACAATACTATTGAGGACATTTTGTTCATTAAGTAGGTTATGTATGTTGGGCAGATTGTTGTCTGATTGACTCATTTATGGCAAAATATACAGCCCAGCTGGTGAATTCATAGTAGTGCATAGGATTGTATCATCTTCTTCTCAATTCAAAATAATGTATGGGTTTGTCTTTTTCTTTCAGATTAAAAACAAACTATAAATGTAAGTTTGTCTTTTGGATCTGACAACATTGACATGGTTTCTGAATAATTTTGTAAGGCACTACAGATATGTACTGCATAAGTAAGAAACAATAGGTAGTTACATTTTAGACTCTGTAATAGAATTCTTCAGACTTATATCAAACGACAGATATTTGTGAAAAAAATACTTACAATACAATTAAGTTAATTCCTTTTCTCTCATTGCAAAAACCAAAAAAACTAAAACAATCTAGCACTCCTCCCAAGGAAAGGCTCGGATAAGCATAAAACCGTCATCCTACTCATTTTCTTAAGCAGGAAAATTGTGTGAATAACCGTAATAAAGTGATTTTGGTCTCATATCAATGTTTACATGTTTGTAATCAATGAATTAATCCACGATTGATCAATTAATTACATGTTTATTTCCAGGATAATGTATGGGATTTCTTATTTCCTTTGAAGCAACAAATATCAAATCTCTGTGTCTTGAAAGTATATATATATATATATATATATATATATATATATATATATATATATATATATATATATATATATATATATAATTAGTATTTGTTTATTTTATTTTTTTCTTAACAGGCTCAACTGTCTGACTCAAAGAGACAGTTTTCATGGAACCACAACTGCTTTTAACAAACAATTTCAGTGCGTCCTGCTGGCTTAACAGAGCGTACGCACCTCCTCTAAAATCAATAATAAAAAGGATAAACTTAACCCCAAGCTGCTCAGCCTGGGAACTGTTGGGTGATGGGTGAGTCCCTCAAACTCAGATGAAAGAACTCCCATACAAAGACTAAAAAAGAGGCGAGGATTTTCTGTGTGCAGAAATGAAGTGCGCTGCCTTTGACAAGTTCACCTTGGACTGAGAATATTTGGATGAGACAGTAATGGGTGCTTCATGAGCTGTTATATGTGAGTGCCAGATCCTAGAAATATATTATCGGCTTCATAAAGAAAACAGTTAAACGTGATTGTGTGCGTGGAATCTGCAATCAAAATGAAAAACTGTGAATTTCATCGTTATCCTGCAATCACGACAAATACATTTCCTCCGTAAAAAGATTTTCCACCTTGGGTAAGCCCTCAAGAGATGTTTAATCTATCTATTCTCCTTTTCTACACAGATAATGAATAATTAATATTTACAGCTAAACCTCGGGAAATCTCAGACATTCATCAGTTTCATTCTCTGGGGGGGACTGTTTAGTACTTGGATGTTTCTAGTTCCGAGATTTGCTTTGACCCTCTTTCATTCCCTCCTCCCCCGCGACACAAGCCTCTCCATTTGTCTTCTTTGCTTGGTCCTTCACGCTCAAGGTTAACAGAGACCATACTGTCCTGCGCTTTGAGATGCAGCTCTGGCTGATGTTTGTTTGGCCAGATGCTGGCCAAACAAGTATTATACTCTATTGAAGGAAATGGGAGTTCAACTTTAAAGAAAATTTTAATTATGATCTCCCAAAGTCAAACTGGCATAGTTTATGTTTCACTTGCAATTTTACACAGGGATAAAAAATACTGTTTCAACCATTTTCTTTTACATAATTGTGAGAACGGATGAAGTTAGCATGTAGAATGATAATTGATCTGGGTCAAAATATGTTGCTGTGGTAACCCTAGGATTTAGACTGTATGTGGGGGAAATAACTTCCTTTAGAGCTACTTTTAAGTTTACAAATCACTATTTATCAACATATTATAATCAGGCAAATAAATTACTGGATTTATGTCTGCACACACAATCCACAATAAACAACATACCTCACATGACAACAGAACATGCAGCAACCAATAAACCCCTGTAAGACCTCAATGAATTCTTGCACATTGTAAATATAATGAGTTTACGTTAAGTTAAATGTTGACGTTACAGCTAGAAAAACGAAATGCTGAACGGTGCTACATGCTAAGCTAGCTGTACGCCACCAACGCTTGAGAGCAGCATAAAAGGGTCACTAGATAATGTGGTATAAAACATCCTTGAAAACATTAGCTAACAAGTTATGCTGCAAGTTTCTAATGAGTGAAATGTCTCTTTACTGTAGATTAGGAGATAGTGCTGTACCATTTAGTCTTTAGGCTTAAATTATTACATAAGCATTTGATAATTGTCATTTATTCTCTTAATATTTATTAAAAGTTAGTTTTTAATTATTTAACAGTTAATTTATCAAAAATGTTTTAAAGGCTGATTTGTTTCATTTTGGAAAAAAATATCAAATGTGTAACTGTGTTTCTCTCAAAGATGAGGTCACTTGATGAGCTACTACTACCATTATATTTTTACTTTTCTCTCACATAGAAAGTACTGCTGGATCAGGGCTCCTGTGCTCATTTTGTGCCTCTCCTCTGTCCCCACAAACTCCCAGTTGGTCACGGTAGATGGTCGGAAAACCATTTCCCAAATCCATCTTTAAAACCTTTTATTTTCATATTGTCAGCCAGAAGTGTTTTTAGTTCAATGTTGTTGAACTTCAATGTTGTTGAAGAAAGTAATGGGACTTGGAAGCCATAAACCTATTTCAGTAACGTGTCATTTCAAAAATAATCATTCCAAATAAATAAAAAAAAAACATAATAAACATCTCCTTACTAATGAGACCGTTCTCTCTATTGCCACAATTATCTCAGATTTCAGAAAAAATGGTTTAGTAATAGACTGGAAATATTCTTAGACAATCATAAATTGATGCATGAAAATCAGCAGGTTTTCATCTCAGGAAATTCATTAACTCTAAACATTTTTGAAATGGTAGAATAAATAGATATGATTGATACCAAGAAAATTCCTTTTGACGTATTTATGGACATTAAAAAAAACAAACATCACAGATCACAAAAACCTGAAATTATAAGACTTAGACAGATTTATTTGTCATTTTGTATGTACAGAGTGCATAAAGAACAACATTTTGCTTGTAAATTACAGTATAAAGTGCAGCAGTGATTAAAAAGTAAACAATTGAAATGTAAACAATGCAGGAGAAAGAAACAGTGTGCGATCACAGTGTACAGGAGAATATTTAAACCATTTAAATGAGCAGAAATGATGGTGCAAAAAGGCATTTGTGCAAATATGCAAGGCATTTGTGCAAATATGCAACAACAATAATAATAATAATAATAATAATAATAATAATAATAATAAACAATTATTATTATTATTATTATTATTATTATTATTATTATTATTATTATTATTATTATTATTATTGTTGTTGTTGTTGTTGTTGTTGTTGTTGTTGTTGTGTGTGTGTATCCTGTCTGGCAGTGCAGCATTAAGAATTGTTATCTTAGTGCCAAAAAGAGTCCAACAGATTTTACTGCTTTCGTCATAGTGCTCCACTTGATTTATAAATGCAAGAAGCTTTATTATAATTTATGCTGGGACTATTTCATGTTCAATTGACACTGAAACAGGAAGGTAGAAGAGGAAAAAAAGAAAAGAAACAGATGAGAAAAAGTGCTAAAACGGACAGAAGGAGAAAGAGAAAGAGGAGTGAAAAAGGAGAGAGCAATATAACATCCTCAGAGTCTGTTTCTTCACCTGAAAAGAGAGATACTGAGAGCAGCAAAACCAACCGATAAGGTACAAACAACCGACGCATCGATACCATCACTGAAGAATATACAGTATTGTGTAATACGACATGTATAAAGTGACAGATAAAGACAATAATACAGGTTTTCTGTATAGAAGTGAATCTGTAAGTATCTGAATCAAAGCATCTGTATGTGTGTGTGAGAGTGCACTTCTGTATGTAAGGTTTTTCCATATGGAAAATGTTCAGTAGTGGTTGTGAGGAGCCAAAGACCCGCCCCCAGAGCACCAAGGCTGACGCCAGGGGAACCAGATGCCCGAATGGACCCCCCGAGCAAAGGTACCCAAGAGGGGCCAACACAGGGATAGTTGCCTCCCCCATCTGAGGGAAGAGCAGAGATGAGCCCCAGGAAACCCTCCAACAGCCACAACACCGGGGACGAGCGTGGCCTCCACTGACAGCCAGCTAGGACGGAGCGGATCAGGCCACAGGGTCAGAGACCCGAGGCCCAAGGGGTGCAACGTCACCCGGTGGGGTCCCAGACAGAGCTACGGCGCCCGCCCAAGCACCCAGCACCGAACACCGAGGACCAGCAATGCTCCAGCGAGCCAAGACACCAGGGGTCCGTTCTTCGTACGTCGCTAACTCAGTTAGCAGGATTTCATTGTTGACGATTTGGCATGATCTTGGAACGATTGGTTCTTAGAAAGACATCCTGCACTTGTTGTCATAGCAACGTGCGTCAGCTTGAGCCTGCTCGAGAGCAGGCTTATTTCATGTAAACAAGATTGGATCACGGCTGTATAAGCGGAGGAGATAGGGAAGTCTGCCGTAGCCATGTCCATTTTTACGACAGCAACCTGTTGCGGAAGGTGCAAGAAAAATTTGCAGAGTTTATCGAATTAATCACGTATTGCGCAATAGACAGGATCCTTTAGCGCAGCGCGACAGTGTAACTGTAGAGAGATTTATTGGTGGCGGCTGTTATAAACAGACAAACACATCATTTAACAGTGGCTTTTAAAGAGGAAAAAGTGGTGTTGGAGCCATAAATCTAAAATATTTAAGTTATTTGTATGATGGTTTGCTCTTTATTTTTATCATATTCAGTAAGAAGAGTTGTTCGGGCTATTTTATTGTGAAGTTTAGTTTACTTTGAAAGGCTTGCTTCCTGTCGAGCCGTATATTGTATTAGAAAAAACTATGGATGGATTATCTAGACACGGAGCAATACAGTTTTACCGTGTAAACTGTGGATGAATTGGAAAAGGAAGATTTTCATTTTTTATGGATAAAGATTTTGTTTGGTAAAATTCCCAGTTTGCACATGTCCTTTACTTCCCGTCTCTAAGGAATGACACTGAAATTTGGATCTCTTGACATAACAAGTTCCTTTTTAAAATAAAGTATAATAATTAAAGGCTACCATTTTGTAGAATATTCTTGTATTTCACTTTTACTTGTCCCCATGTTCTAGTGGGTCCCGTGTAGGCTCTGACATAAAAGAACAAAGTAAAGATGAGATTATTAAAATGCAAAAAATCATACTGTAGAAAGTGATAGAAACATCTACCATGGACAGTATTTACGCATTAATTTGTCTGCTGCTTTTGCCAGCCCTCTCTCCTGGCTTTAGCAGACCTGTCGTTTTAATTAATAACTCAAATTCGGCATAACCTTCCATTAAAAGCTCGTGTTCTGCTTGGGAGAAAAACTGTGGGCGTTCTTTGGCCATGCTGAACAGCCAATAGCAGCGCTGCTGATCACTGTTTCTACTATCGATACATTTTCCCTATTTAAAGCGACACATGAACGCGCAGTTATCTCAGATAACTCAATCCAGCCATACTAATCGTAAACGACAGGTGTGTTCGAAGAACCCAATTAGCCGGATCATGATTAGCCAGATGAAATCATCTTGGATGTCTCATTTGATCTCGGATGTTTTAAGCAACGTATGAAGAACGGACACCAGGTAACGGGGGAGAGCAGGATGGGGTATGGGCTCCACACTTAGTGGAGACCTAAGATGTACCAGAAAAGGGAGCAGCTCAAACCCAACCTGAAAAAAAACCTGAAATTAAATATTTTCCAATGAGGGAAGATGTTGTTACTTTACAGTGTCACCAGGCAAATGGTTAAGTATTTTTTTTTATGGATACTGGTTAATTCTGAAAATGCTTTCAGGGATTTGACACCTACTTTATGTCTTTCTGTTTCTATAACCAAATTAGGCACATTGCCAACCTTTCATAAAGTAAAACAATTATGACCCAATTGTAAAAAGGTTTTTTTTCATCGTTATTTGCTTGATTCACGTGTTGTGATCCAACACAAAATGCATTGTAAGATGTATACCTAGTACAGTGTTGCCTGATTACATTACCAGGCAAACACATATTTGTTTAATTATTATTTTAGTTCCTTTTGGTAATTATTGTCCATAGCACAACTTATTTACTTTTAAAATCTCCCCAAACCCAGTCAGCACATCCACTCACTACATTCTAAGATTATGCAGATAAAACTCAATTAAGGAACTAAGACTTATTTTAAAGCCTGTTAAACTATGATTTGTTTGGATGAGGTGTAATACCCACTGTCAAGTTCCTTCTCATCTCTCACAATTTCCTGCAAATTACTGTGAAAATTTGGTATTGTTGTTAGGAGTGATGTTTTAACTTTTACAAGGGTATTATTAAGAGTAAGACATGACACATACCTATTTAACGATATGATTGAATTGAATTGACGATATACTTCTGTTTGAGATTTGGATTTGTTGGCCTTGTAAAGTTTCTTGAGTTGACATTTCTTAATTAGTGCTATATAAAATAACTAAATTTAAATTAAATCAATTTCTTCTTTTCTGACCTTCTCATTTAGATTGTGTCATGTATTGTCAATGACATTTCATAGATGTGTGTTAATTATCAGGAGAAAACCAAAGACTATGTCTGTGCCTTTGTCTATTCATGCAAAACATCAGCACAATTTTCAAGTTAATATTTTTACTTCCAGGAAGGTTATTGGTTTTGCTTTGTGCAGTTGAAGTCACAGGCCTTGTAGTCATTTTTGTGGAACTGTATATGCGTGCAGCTGAACAAACTCAGGCAACTACCTGAAACTCATATAGTTCAATGCACATACATGCTTGTTAGGATCATGTTATTCTGAATGTGGCAAACTGACCTGAGTGCACATGTGCTCCCGACAAAAACGTGACGTATTATTTGTTGAGTTGCGGAACTCTGTCGGGAAGCACAACTGGCTGTGCTCCTGATACAATCTTTCTGTTCAAAACATTAAAAGAGCTCAAAATTATCATTTACTCAATAACGTAATTAGAACTTGGCGCAAGTCCAGTCTGGGTGCATGGAACTCAAACGATCTCATACAATACTGCTTTGTTTACTAGTTTTTGTTGTTCCGCAAAGATGTAATTTCTTCTTCTATGTTTTTTTTAGGGAAATTTGATAACTGAATGTCAGAGTAGTTGGATTCTAAATAAAGCCGAGGGCATATACATGCACATTATGATATCTTGTGTGCCCATATAAACAGTATAATATGATTTTTCGGTTTTTAATCCGAATACATTTCAATTTGATCGTGAAATTTTGTCGACCACAAGCTCGTCGGTATACCAAAGTATTCTGCAGTCATATACTATAGGCCCATCTGTGAGATGAAGCTTGACCTGAACATCATCAGCAGGACAACAATCCCAGATGCAGCAGCAGATCTACAACAGAATGGCTGTAAAAGAGAAGAATCAAGGTAATGCAATGGCCTAGTCAAAGTCCAGACCTCAACCTCACTGAAGTGCAGTGGAGGCACCTTCAGAAACCTATGCAGAAACAAATCTCTGCAGACCTCAAAGAACTGAAGCGAGGTCAATGAAGTGGAGAAATAAAGGTTGTGAGCTGAAGGAACCATTAAGATCACCGCCGTTATGGACTGAATTTAAATTATACTTCTTTTAATGATTTTAATTTCTGTCTGACTGCTTCCTAGTTTTAGTGATTTTCCCAGACAGTATTTCCTGTGAGAGCCGACACTCGGCATGCAAGTTCAGTCCTCTGGCCGGTCTCTGAACAGAGAAATTGTAATTACATTGTGAGTGCCTTAAAACTTCATGGAGCATTTTCTTTTATTTTTTTTATTTTTCATTTTTTCAAAGAAGAATATCCTTGAGCAATACTTATTTCAACTCTTAGTAATGTATGTGCGACAAAAATAACACCCATGTTTCTACCCTATATTTCTGTTAATAATGATAAATGTACACTTACAGCTAATGAATGCATGATATTTATAAGCAGAATATTGCATCAGACTGAATAAAATACATTTCCAAAAAAAATGTGGAATTTAATGAAAAATATGTTTAATAAAGGTTGATATTTTCAAAAGGTGCTTTTAATCTGACAAACAAGCCTCATCGCAAGGCATGTTCCAATTTACCTAGATAAATACAAATATGCCTGATTTACCTTGAATCCTAACTAGCAACCTAGCAACAGTAGTTCAAAATAAACTTAATTTCAGCTCAACCTAGCAAATGATTCTCAAAAAATATATATGTAAATACACATACAAATAAATATTTGTTTAATATAAACTGCTAAAAACTTAAAGGAGCACATTGGAAACACATGAGATCTCAATTGAAAAAAAGAGTATAGCTGTTAAATGTAGATTTATAAAATGGTCTCCCAATACTATTAAAAATAATTCCAGCTTAGAGTGATAAGAAGGAAAAACATCCAAGTGCAATATAACTATTGCAATATACATTGCTCAAAAAAATTTAATGTATTTAAAAAATCATCTCTTATGGCAAAAACAATCACACTGGATATCTATACTGATATCTATACTGATATATATATATATATATATATATATATATATATATATATATATATATATATATATATATATATATATATATATATTAGGGCTGTCAATCGATTAAAAAATTTATCTAATTAATTACATACTCTGTAATTAATTAATCTAAATTAATCGCATATAATTTTTGCTGTGAAAGTATTTTAAATATTTAAATTCAAATGATTCACTGAATAATCAGCATTCTTTTAACAAAGTAAAAAAAAAAAATCATAAAAAAGGCCTATTCATAAAATATACATCCAAATATTTCCATCTTACATGCTACTTTTACTGAAACATCACAGAGAGAGGGCTTAGTTTTAAAATTGAGCTGTCATTAGAGCAAATTCATAAACAATTGTTTTCAACAGCAGACAAACTGAACTAAACAGATGCCAATGTCAAACTGAACTCACGTCAACAGGAGACAATAACAGAAATGATATTAAAAAAGATAACCTGAATTTAACAGACGTCAACATATTCCATATTCCAATCTACTTTTTAGGCTAATTATACACAATTTAGACCTAGTGCTATTTTAACAAATAAGCATTTTATTATTTATTAATGATAAGCTGTGGTTTCATTACAACTACGATAACATAAAAAAGAAAAAACAATCGGTTGCAGTTACAACACAACCATCATAACAAAGGTTGTGGAAATGAAATTATTGCGTCTACCTCTAATACTCTGATTGTACCTCTAATACAACCGATTGTTTTTTCTTTTTTATGTTATCGTAGTTGATAATGAAACTACAGCTTATCATTAATCTATCCATGTTGGTCTCATTTGTGAATGAGGCGGAGTTTGATCAAGCCTAAAAGGTCCAACATTTTCCCCTCAGCTGTAACCCTTTAAAGCATCCAGGGCTGCGTTGTTCACGCTGCGTCTTTACGCATGATCCGCAGCTGCTCTATTTTACCCTTGTGCGCTGCGCGCGAGGGATAACAGTGGGGGAAATGCATAAATAAAGACTGTATAGGGCTCCTTTAGAGGGAAGAGAATGAATATTGGGTCTGAACTGAAGCTCCTGATGTTACAAGCTTCTTGAAATGACCCTTAAAAGTGCACACCTAAATTATATGTAACGTAATTTTTCACACCTGAATTCAAGCCAAGGCAGCACGCCCACCGAAGCGCCACTGGTTCTGTGTCGTTAAAAAGAAAATAGCATGAAACACAGCTACGGACTCTCCTATTGATTTTAATTAGGACATTTTGGTAGGAGTGGAAAGACTCCTCTCCCCTCCCCCCCCTCGTACCCTGGGTACGAGGGGGGGGGGGGGGAGAGGAGCAGACCAGAGCGTTGATGTACAGAAACACAGCGCACGTAGTTAAAAAAAAACAGCAAGCTTGTCCAATTTGCTGAAATGTCAGTGCAACAACTCAATGTAGAACATAGAACTTGACTTGTATGGACCCCACATGATTGTATGCTAGAAATGTTGGGACATGTCCTGGGGTATTCCCTTCCAGATCCTGACCATCATTAAGCTCGTGGAATGGCTACAGTGCAACCTGGTGGCATCGGATGGACTTAAATATGATGTCCAGAGAGGTTTCCTTGGATTTAGGTTAGGGGAGCAAGGAGGTCAGTTAATAGTATCAATTCCTTCATTCTCCAGGAACTACCTGCATAGTCTTGTTCCTCCTACCAGTCCTGCTGATCAGTTAAGAACATCCAATGGCCCTGTCCATCTCAAGTAACTGTCTGTCTCCTTCAATATCCGATATAGATCAGTTCATTGTTATTGTTCTGATCAGGGTTTTTTGCGCATGCGCGCCGGACTGGTAGGCAAAAGGCGAACACAATGGCGGACGCAAACAAAGGAAACGACGAGTTCTCAACGTATTTTTCTTCTTTAGATAACGTATCACAAGATCGTTTTAAGACTAAGTTGATGGTTGATGGTATCAGATTGCCAGATCCACACAGCAAAACCCTGAAAGGATGGAGCGAGTCAGTGAAATGCTGGCCAAGTGTTCCGTACGGCAACATATACAGCTGCCTTATAAACACGGCAGGCCAGTACACACGAGAGAGCATGAAAGCCATGAAACCACTGGACGGCTACAATTATTTTATATCGGGACATAGGCACCAGTCACCCCCGCGACCCCATGAGGGATTAAGCGGGTCAGAAAATGGATGGATGGATGTTCAGACATGTTTCTGTAACATACAAAAGCGGGGTCGGACACAGACAGCGCCTCAGCAGAGAGGAAGACCCGCCATTGGTAGGTTAAAAAAAACAGATTGTTTACTGAGGATTATTTTGGTATTTTTGTCTTATTTATCCTTTTCACAGACTCATGCCAGAGGGTTTGCATACATTGTACATGTACGTATATTATTACAAAATGAACGTTTACGTCTTGACTTATGTATATATCTCAATATTTTATTTATATAATTATTTAAGTAGAACAATGACCAGTGCAAAATGAAGTTGTATTTACCGGAGATGAAGTGTAGACTGCAAATTCTGTCGTGGTATGATGGCTCCCACAGTCGATTGGGATTGTCTGCCTGCATCCTTTTCACTGAAATTATCCATTTCTTTCGTCTTTCTTTGTCCTTCGGTAAACAAAAGAAACGTACATCCGACGATTTGGAATGCCTCTGTGTGCAACCGGGAGCACAACAAGTGGTAGGCATTGTTTAGATTCCAAAAATAAACTAACTAAAAGTACGCTCTAATTCACCCGTTTTGTCATGGTAGTAGACGGGAACAGTACTGTTTTTGCCTGCCCGCGGGACCCAGATGTTGCGCGGATGTAGCTCGTGACGTCACGCGTGAACTGGTATATTGGCTAAAACCATCCTCTGGTAGACGGGCACTAGGTGTCACTTTGCCCAATCAGCCTGGAAAGTTCTGCTGAATGTCCCTCCTTTCCCCAAATGGTGAGCAGCATGTTCACAAGAGTGACTGACACTGCTAACAACCAATCAGAGCCAGGATGTTTCTAACTGGGAAAGTGTATTTCTGCAAATGCCTCTTTCTGGTCATGCAAAAGCTGTTGAGAACAAGCGCTATCATATTTGTAAAATAAAAATCTTCTGCAGCCTCTTCAATTTGGATTCACACACAATCATTCAACAGAGACCGTCATATGTTTGCTGCTTGAACAGGTTAAACAATCACTTGACAGGAGAAAAACCATTGGCGGTTTTCCTTGATCCCCCCAGGTTAAACAATCACTTGACAGGAGAAAAACCATTGGCGGTTTTCCTTGACCTTAAAAAGGCCATTGACACTGTGAAGCATAATTTATTAATTTCAAAGCTTTCATTATTTAATTTCTCAGAAAAATCACTGTCTTGCTTTTAGTAATACTCAACAGACAGGGAACAATGTATTGTCATCAATATTAGTAAAACGTCCTTTTACAGAATTGCAACAGGAATTCCTCAAGGAAATGTCTGAGGTCCCATTCTGCTCCGCCTTTATATTAATAGTCTTCCTGAAATCTGTTCTGAAGTTAACCTGCAAATCTACACTGATGACACTATAATTTACGCATTAAATAAAAACAGTATATTAGTCAGTAAAAAACCGAATAACAGCCAGCAGAGAATATCAGTGTGGCTAAATGACTCCTGCTTGACTCTAAATTCAGAGAAAACCAAGTGTATATGCTTTTCAATAAAGAAAGCTCCATCACGGTCCTTGTGTGTTTGGATCAACGGGGATCCCATTGAACAAGTACCGCAAGAAAATGCTTGGGAATAATTTTGGATGCTCAGCTAAATTTTAAAAGCCATGTTGATAAACTCTGTAAAACTGTTAGATCAAACATAAATCATTTTAATATTATTAGAGAAGGTTTAACACTTCACTGTGCAGAGATGTTCTTCAACTCGATGATCCTTTCTCATGTCTTACGGAGTTACTATCTGGTCACAGACTAACCAAACTGTACTCAAATAATTAAAAAGGCTCGACAACCAGGCCTTTAAGGTTCTATATCAAACGTTAATCAGATTCCATCATTGTTTTATCCTGACTAAATTTTATATTCTGGATTTTTCTAAATGTATCAATCTCAATTTTTAGGGTGATTTTCAAATGTTGCACACAAACTATTATGCAATTGTATGCAGGAATTGCAGGATAACAGCAGACCTACCAGACCGGCTTCAAACGGTAATTGTAAGGTGCCTTTCCGTAGAAACGTTTTTGCTAAAAGTACTCTCTCTTCAAGAGGATCTGCCATTTGGAACTCACTTTCTTTCAATTTAAAGTATATGACCAGCCTCAGTATGTTCAAAAAGCAAACTAAACTCAGGCTATGTCAAAAACAGCATTGTATCATGCTTATTTTATTTGCTTTACATATTTGATTTTCAATATGTTGTCAATATCATATTTTATTATTTTATTTATAACCTGTGGTATTATTTATTATTACATTTCACTTTTTAACAGTTTTTAGATAGAAGGCCTATAAAAGCCCATCTAGGAAAAAGTGCTGAAAACTAGCTCACGCTATAAGCACCATGATACAAGCATGGAATTGCTGTTTTTCAATGTTATTGTGTCTGTCCCAATCAAATAAACCTAATTAAAAATAAAAATTGGAGTACAAAAAACTAAAAAACTAAAAAGACAAGTACAAAAAGAAAATATAAACCCCACAATCAAAGACAAGCTCTTTCGAAAGTGCAACTCTAATGTTTTGCAGAGATTGGAAAATTCAGTCTTCATCCTTTGTAGATATATTTGTTCAAATATATCTAATCTCTGCTCCACAACACACCATGCAAAACATTCAGACAGAATTTTTACTAATGATGTAGATAATATTTACAAGGCTTGATTGACTATTGGTAAATGTGTGATCAAAAGGAAAACATTATTTGTTTTTCATTGATTTTTAAAATGATTTGCAATACTAAATTCTATTGAGAATAGGAGCATATACTGAATCAAGAAGATCTAGTACATTCTTTAGCATATTTTTTATATGATCAATGATTATTTTAGTTCTTTTAAAATTTTCTTTTACACGAGCCCTGCATGAATGTAAGTTGATTTTAGATAGTTGAGAATTGCAGTTCAAGTATTTGTTGCTATGCCTTTATTTATTTTATTATCAGCGATATTTTATATGTTATAGCTTTTGTTATATTTTAAATGCATATATTACTAGCGCCTCAATATTTTGGCAGTGTTCACACTTCAGTCTTATATTCTTCATTCCTTGTTATGTTCTGTAGGCATTTGTTGGCTATTTCATCTTTGTTAGATTTTCTTATGAAAGATGCCAAACAAAAAATACTTGAATCTAAACTTACCACCCAGAAGAGAGTTGTGTGAGCCAGAGCCTGGAATTGATCGATGGTGGAGAGGACACTGAGGATCAGACAGGCCAGGACCATGAGAAACCTGTATAGATCAAAGCAGAACATGTCTTGATTGGAATGTTAGAAGTCACTTTCTATATTTCTATGTGCTGATGCTATAATTAAACTGAACTGAATCTTCTACACCAATAAATAGTGCTTCTCAAATCAAAGCTTTCTGTTGCTTCCAGGCTGTCAAGTCAAGCAAACATGAATCTCCTCAATCCCTCCTCATATTTATGTCACGTCTCAGGCCTCTGATTAAAAGTGAAAAGCCTTAACTCAACTTTGGTGTTTAGTTCAAGTATCTGACTTAATCTGAGGAAACATAGCTTTACAGGAAATACTTAACTTTTTGAAAATGTAAGCACTGAAATGCAAAGCGTGTGTGAAACTTGTCAAATAACATACATGCAAGTTCCTACTGAATTTTACAACCCACACACACTGTCTCTAAGTAGTAAATTACTCCTTTACCATTTTTATGATCCCTCTTGAGTTCAAAAGAACTTCAAATGTAGAAATAAAAAAGATGTTCAAATCCCTTCCAACTACTTATAAGGGAGAAAAAAATATCTCTTGCAATAAAGGCTTGAAGCTGCTTTGACGCTTCACCACAGGTTATAAGCAGCATTCAAATGAATCCAGTCTTGATTTTTAGACAAAGTTTAGAAATTTTGGGATGAACAGGATTTCATAAGTCTTTTATGAACATGTTTTTGACATGTAAATGAAAAGAGTCGTTTCTGACTCACATGCTCCTCACAACTTATATTCTTGCACTCATGTGGTTTAATCCATCAATTAGGGCCTGTTTTCAATTCATTTGCCTCAGTTTTGGTTATCAGGGCTAAATCTGGAGAAGGGTGTTCCAGCAGTTAATCTATTTACAGGATATAATACGAAATTAACAATTGCTTTTTATGAAATTTTGCAGAATGCTTGACATTGAAGCAAGGGCTAACTCGTAATTTCTGCTGGCAAATTTGAGGATAAAAGCTAGATAAAAGCTAGCTGGAAGTGAATGAGTTAGGAGATTGTGAATAAATCCAAAGGCTTGTATTACACTTGTGATTCATTGTGACCTATATAGAAAGCTCTCTGCAGTTAACACAAAATTAGAAATAAACGACTTGCATAACAGCCAACAAGAAACATTTTGCCATGAGGTTTCTCATGAAAACATTGACAAAGCTGTAAAAGAGAAGTTACATTAAATTTGATCATTGACATCCATCAATTCCTTTTTCATACCTTGTACCATACATCCCTTGAAACGAAGAAATGTCCCATATTTCACAATTAAACTGTGTGTTCCATTCTAAATCAATATGTAAGAGGGTCTCTCGGATATTTCCGAGTGGTGTTAAACACAGCATTATCTGTGTCGTTACTGATTTCAGAACATGTAGACATGTGTTACATGTTAATATGTTTAGTAACATGCATAGCTACATAAGCTCACTTAAATAGGCACCCTCACTTGGATTTCCTGTTGCCTTCAAAACTGCCTTAAAACTGCCTTTATGGAACAGATTGAAGGTTGCAGCAAACTTCCACAGACATTTGAGTCCATTTTGACAGTTGCTGCAGACTGGTTGGCTGCACATCCGTGATCGGTGTTTTCTGTTTAACCATTTCCCAAAGGTTAGGGTTAGCGCTATTGGATAGAGATTTGTTGATTGTGGATGCCATTGGAGTACGGTGAAACTCACTGTCATGCTTCAAAAGCCACCTTAAGAGCATTTTAGCTTTGTGACATGTTGCATTATCCTCATGGATGTAGCCATCAGAAAATTGGTACATCGTTGTCATAGAGGAGTGGATGTCCCCTGATACTCGGTTTAAGTTTCAGCAAGTCATTTTTCACAATGTCAACATGCCTTAAAGCATGTTGCCAGGGAACGTGTACCAAAGAAGGGAGTTGGTGTGTATATACTATTCTATATTCTACTTTAAACCAATTCTGTCATAAAACCATGTGTGTGAGGTATGACATCTCCTCCTTAGTACTTAATAAACACATCAAATTATAATGTTGTGTTAAGGATTATACATTTGAATGTCTTATAAAATATAATTTCTATTTATTTCTTGCATAAGTTTCAGTCCCAATGTAAATAAATTAAGCAACTAAGACCTGTCCTTGTGTTAAACCAATATGGAAAACTCCATTTCAAATGTTTATAAATGAACAAAATGCTATGCTAATTAATTTTACCAATACATAAACATATTTGTGAAAAAAATAACTGAATGATTGGAAATTTGAGCATATCACTTCCTTTTTAACATGTGTGTAAAATATATATCATTTAATTTTCTGCAGTATTATTGTATATGGTGAAGTTTAACAATGTCCCTGCCAATTTGTTTGTATCTAAAATATTATTATATTTCTTTTATTGCCACATTAGTAATTTCATTCATAATACAATGAACAAAACACTGTAATACTTTCTTGAGAGCGTTCTCTCAGTTGTTAAACTTCTGTTACTGTGTCACTTGGAGCCTGGTGCTCATATTCCCTAAAGGTGCCACAATGGGCCTTACCCTGTTCGGCATCATTATTTTTCTGCTTGAAGTGTCTCAGCCCTACCCATCTATTAATGGCTCTGAGGTCCCTGCTAACAACCGTATTCACTATAATTTTCAATCTGTCCCTACTTCACTCCATTGTTGCCACATGCCTAAGGTCTCCTATATTAAATCCAGTAACAAAAAAGTTAACTGTCTGAATGACTATGACCCGGTGGCTCTCACCACTATCATCGTTGAACGTCTTAAAAGACTCATCCTCCCACACATAAAAAATATTCTTCCTACTGATGCTGACCAACATCAACCTTCTTACAGAACAAAGAGGTCAACAAAGGATGCAGTACCAACAACTCTCCACACAGCCCTGACTCGCCTGAGGCAGGACAACATTTACGCACATCAGGATGTTGTTTGTGGTCTTCAGCTTTTCCTTTAACACAGTTTTTTCCACATAGACTCACTAATACACTAAGTGTCTTAGGCCTGGATAGGAGGATTTTGGATTTTCTCAGGAACAGACCACAGACTATCCGAAGGGAAAAGCATACATCATTAACCCTCATCCTGAACACAGGGACACATCAGGGGTGTGTCTTCACCCCCGTTCTTTAATATAAATTAATTCATGACCGCTCCCCCATTCACTCCACCAAAACCATAATCAAGTTTGCTGACAGCAACCCTGTTGTAGGAGCTCCAACTCCTGACAATATGGTTTCAGAAAAATAACCTGGATCTCAACATCTCAAAGACAAAAAACGTAATTAAGGGAAATCTAAGCGCACCACAAACACTCCCCTTTTCATACACGATGAGGAGGCTGCTAGACTGGAGACCTACAAGTTTCTTCATGCCCACATCTCTGCTGACAACACACACATCTCACACCAGGTGAGGAAAGTCAAACATAGACTTTATTTCCTCAGGAAGCTAAAGTGGAAGATAGGGAGCCTCCTGGTATATAACTGCACTGCATGGTTTTCCAGCTGCTCTCAGGAGAACAGGAAAGACCTGTAGCAGGTGGTGAATTCAGCAGAACATGTTATTGGATTGCAGCCGCCCTCTGTGATGGACATTTACATCTGCAGGCTCCCAAAGAAAACCAGCGCCATTTCAACAGACTCCATTCACCACGGACACATTCTTTTTCTTTCTCCACTCCCATCTGGTAAAAGATTAAGGACTTTATCACTTTAAACTCCACAACTTTAACAACTGTGACTTAGTGGGTAAAGTAGTTGTCTTGCACTGGGAAGGTTGTGGGTTTGATTCCAGCTTCCCCCTCACGCATGTAGATGTGCCCTTGTGGAGGGCACTTAATCCAGAGTTGCCTACTGATCAGCATACGAATGAGTGCTACTGGGTGACTGGCTATAGTGTGAAGTACTTTGAGTGGTCAGCATGATGAGAAAACTGTTATATAAACTGACTCCCGTTACATTTAAAAACCAAATCCATCAGACTCATAAATAATTTTAACCCATACTGGTCAAATCAATCACCCCTACACTTGAACACATATAATGGACAAAATGTAGTAATAGGCTTATTAATGATAACATTTGTCTTGTTTATAATTTAGTGTGTTAATCCCTACTTCCAAACATAAGCTGCTAAATAGTCATTAATTTGTGTAGTAAACCCGAGATAGGTTATTAGTCCAGTAGAGGACTACAAAAAGAGGAGCAACATTTTATATCCACTCATACTCGAAGATATTTATGGTGGGCAAGAGCCCTAGGACGTTGATCTTTTTAAATGTTTGAACAAAACAGGAGTAGCGGTAGAAAACCAACAGATGAACAGACACTCTACAAAAACAGATCACAGTTCAGATTTGCACCCAGAAGGCTCTGCTGTGAGGGAGAAATACTAAACATTGCTCCACGGTTAAGGCTATTCTTAGCATGATGTTTAAAATTACTTGACTTCAAAGTTGAAGGCAATGGCAAAACCTTGTCTGTGTTTTAGTGTAACTCAAACAAATGTATGGAACATATTTATGCAATAAAACAATTAAACATAGAAAAGTAAAAGGCCCCTAAAGACTGAAAAAAATATTTTTTCTATAGCAAGAAAGTATATCAAGTTTGGAGAAAGATGTCAACATTTTCTCAGAGTAGTTTTATTTTAAATATATTTCCCCAAACAAATTATATTTTAGTTATGATTTAACTCTGTGTCAAAAAATATGTATTTAAGGGAAACACTCTCATTTAATGTTACAAACATGATTATTAGTTATTTGGATAATAGTCTTAACCTTAAATAGTGTATTAAATATCAGTTTACTCAAGACAAAGTCACAAAACTTTTTGCCAGTGCTGGATATGTGCAAACTAGATTAAAGTGTTCTTCTAATTCTTAAAATAAACACAAAGGCAGATTGTTTTGCTAGTTTATTTATAAGTCATAGTACCAGGATATAACCACACACATTTCCTATTTGATATAGAACAAGTCTGTTTAGTACATGTTTGTATGGACTTCATGTAATTATTTTTGTGCAATCTAATACATTTCACTAACTTTTGAGATCTACAGCAGTTGATTGGAAACATTAATTATCCAGCAACTTTGAAGCATCATTTTAAACATGATTCCGCTCTAAAAAAGATATTATTCTCATAAGTTTCTTTGCCAAGTCAGATATTCTGTTATGGTTTAGTTAATGAAAAAAATAGTGATGCACAATATTAAAAAATTCTACCAATACCAATAACCAATGGTTTTCTGCTTTTCAACGCTGTGACCAATTCTGATACCGATATCTTCATATTCATTATAATCTTTACATAATCTGCAGCTTGTGGTGGATGCAGCTATGAAAAACTAATTATTGAGGAGCTCTGGCTTATCTGTCATCACACAAAAAGTAGTTACTTGTTTTTACTAACAGCAGCAAAAGACACAATTCAATTCAAAATACAAAGAGCATCCCTTAAAAATTATAGAACAGACCTATGGCTTAACTACAAAGGTATTAGTGAAGTCAAATATTTGTCAAATATAAAATTACTACAAAAAATAATAAAGTAAATAGAGCACCAGTGGTAGATTTTTCATGACAAAAACAGGCATCACAAAAATGTGATCCTTTGCTGTAATTAGCACCAGCAAAAAGCACAATTCCATTCCAAAAACATTCCATGAAAATTATTGAACAGATCTATGGTTTTAACTGCAAAGGTATTTGTGAAGTCAAGACAAATATTTTTCAAATATAAAATTATATGCATAAACATAGTCAACCTCACATTTTACAAAATAAAGTGCATCCTCAACATTAATCACAGCATTAGATAATTCCAGGCAAAAACGTGCATCTCTTAAAAAAATCTTCACCAGACTATCTCCAAAGGTATTTGTGGAGTCAAGTCAAATATCTTTCAAAAATAACATTATATGCATTAATATACCGTATGTCAGCCTTGATTAAATAACTGTAACAAAGTAAATAATCAACAAAATGTTGCATGGCTACATGAGGCGATGTTTTTTTTTTTTTTTTATAAAAAATAAACATTTAAATAACTCCCACTTTCTACTCAACATTGTCCACCAACATTGTCTTTGTCCTCCTTGTGTGATGTAGCTAAAGCTTTACTTAAACAATAAATTAATTTGGTCTGTTTTGCTTTAGTTCAGTTCTTTTGAGTTGTTTTCTCTGCAGGATTTCTTCATACATCAGCAAGGAAACATTATTGTTGTCATCTGCCTTGGTTTTTTTCTCCTGTGGCTCCTCTACATTTTCAGCCGATGTTGCACATCTCACCTTGTCGTGCAACACTTTTGTTGCAGTCCTTATTTCTAGGGTCAAAGATTGTACCGAGAAAAAACAGGGACTCCATGTAGATGTAATGCTCTGTAGCATCACATCTACATGGATGTAGATTAAGGTGGCTTGCAGTAGGGTGCTCTTTGAAGTTTTAACTCGATAATCTGTTGCAACGCTCCTATTTAACAGAGGTTTTAAGGCTTCAATGGAGGGGATGACATCAACTGCAGTAACTGTAGCTGAACTTATATCTTTTGTCAGCTGTTCACAAGGGTCAAGAATAGTGAGCATGTTTTCAATTATAGTCCACTGTTACGGGGTCAAATGAGCTGGCAACTCAAAATCTACTGCATGTTTTGAGTTCTACTGCCCTACAAGGGCTCACTTCTGTCCGAACAAGGTTCTCAGCATGTAGAATGTGCTGTTCCATCTAGTGGGCACATCTTGTTGAAGCCTTCTCTTTCATGCCTAGTTGTTTCCGTAAGCTTTCAAGATGGGAGGTGGCAAATTGGGAGTGTCTGAAATGTCCAACTATCTTCTGAAAACAGTCTGAGATTCTTCTTTGGCTCAGCACAGCCTCATTTACCGCAAGCTCTAAAGTGTGTGCCATAAGGCCTAAGCTTGCAAGCCCACAGTTCTCCATGGCCTTGATCATGTTCCGTGCATTATCTCTGAGCACACCATGCACTTGGTCTTTTTTTATACTCCACCGCACAAGCATTGTTTCAAAAGCTTGACCTATCATCGTTGTGCATGTGACTCGGGGCCCTCCTGTGCAGCATTGCTGTTTGCATGTTAAAATGTTGATCCAACCGTTGAGCCGTTAAGCTTAACATGCTGACCGGACTAACATCTGACGTCCATATGTCTGTGGTAACTTACATGCAGTCTGTTCTTGTCAATCATGTTGTGGATGTGTATAGTGACCACATTATTGAGGACAGGCAGGGACACGAAGAAGCAACGGCCAGGGATGGTGTAACGTGGCTCCAAAAGTGCTATTAAGTTATGAAAACCCGGGTTTTTACAGCTTTCACATGCCTTCTGGATAGAAACATCTGTCCTCCATGTTGTTGTTGTTGTTGTAGCCTTAGCACCACCAGCTGCTACCGTGGCTGCTAACGCGGCTGCGTCTATCAAATCAGCCGTTATTTTATTGGCCCAATACATGTTCCGCATCCAGAGGAAAAATGGAAACAAACTGTTCTATCTATCTCTTTAATCACTTCAGCACCTGCATTGTTTGTCGGTTATAACACAGTTGCTACAATTTGATGCATTACATTCCCTACACTTGCTGGGTTTGTTTGCATCTGAATAGAATTAGTGCAATTTGTCCTGCAAAAAAGTCCCTGTCCTACTTAAAGCACAAGGACTTGTTTGTGTCAGTAGGTACCTTTGGAAACCACAAAAGTCCCCAAGAGCCTATTTTGGTTCCCCTGCTATTCAATATCTACATGCTCCCTCTAGCTCAAATCATAAAAAAACAACATCAGTTACCATAACTATGCAGAAGACACACAGCTCTACATCACCATTTCACCAGGTGACTATGAACCCATTGAAGCACTGAGTAAATCCTTAGAAGAAATCAAAGCATAGATGTGCCAAAATTTAAGATAGTTGAATAAAAAAAAAAAAAGTAATAATTTTTGAACCAACGGAGGGACAATTAAAAGTTAGCACACAGCTTCAGTTGTTTCAACTAGCAAACACTGACCAAGCCTGAAATCTGGGTCTAGTGATGGACTCACACCTCAACCTTCAAAGGCATTTAAAGACAATTACAAAGTCTTCTATCACCTGTAGAACATTTCCAGGATTAAAGGGATAATGTCTCAGCAGGAGCTCAAAAAACGAATCCACTCCTTTATCTTTAGTTGAATTGATTCTTGCAACTGTGTTTTCTCAGGTCTGCCAAAAAAGTCAATCAGACAGCTGCAGTTGAAAGCTGCGGCCCCCATGTCCACATCATCAGTAAGACTAAGAAAGTAGAGCACATCACCCCAGTTCTAAAAGCCTTACAATGGATCCCTGTATCTCAGAAAAAAGACTTTAAAACACTTCTGTTAGTCTATGAATCACTGAATGTCTTAGTACTAAAATACTTCAATGACTTGTAATCAGTGTATCAACCCTCCAGCCCGCTGTGGTCTTCTGGCTCAAGTCTACTCTGCATACCTAGAACCAGAACCAAACACGGAGAAGCAGCATTTTGTTTTTATGCGCCACTTATCTGGAACTAACTCTCAGAAGACGGTAAAAGTGCTGAAACCCTGAGTTCCTTTAGATTAAGGTTAAAAACCTATTTGTTTGAAGATGCCTTTGAATTTTAATGCTAAAGTTTATAGTCCAACGTGTCTTATATTTTGACCTGCTATATAAATAAACTTGCCTTGCCTTTTAAATCCATGGCAGAAATAAAGTAATGAGTATGTGCAAAACAGCTTCAGTTTGTTTCCACATCCATTACAGGGTATCACACTCGTTTTGGAGCGTCAACTCTCACCCAATCTGTGCCAAAAGCTAAAGCATGGAATAAACTCTGGATTGAGGTACATGTATCAATCCGAAATGGAGTTCATGAAACAATGACACTTCTTTCTATTTGAGAAATACCTCAAACATGTTTTTGGGCTATTTCAACACATACTCACACTCAACCAAGGGGCTGTTTTATGATGTGTTTTCTAGGTGTCATTTTAGTTACTGTTTTATTGTACTGTTCTACAATCTGGTCAAAATGTATCCTGCTCTGTTTGTACAGTATATCTTTGTCCTCTTGTACTACTATTACTCATTCAGGCTGCTTTTAGAGGTCACGTCTCTGCCAGTAACTGCATTTGACATTATCTTTAGGTAAAATGCTTGTATGAATGAAACTCAGGGAAGAACTTAAAATAAACAGCAGGAAAAAGCTGAAAAACTCAGGTTTCACCCTGACAGATAAAAAGCTATAAGCCAATGGAACATTATCAGATTCTGTGGATTATGTTACTTTCAGATGAATATCTCATACTGCTATAAGCTTCAGGATTAATAAAGAGATCCTAGGGAGAGTGCTTGTTAGATCTCCTTTGCTCTTGTTAACCCATACAGTAGATAAAGGTAATTTACCGAACAAGTAGTATAATCACCATCTCAATGAGTTGCTGCTCTCCAAGGCAGAGAACATGTGGCTTTAATAACACTGCTGAGTTTGGAAATAATAACATTGACTCGATTTACTGCAGAGTCAGCTTGTCTTATCACTGCAGAGCAGATGGACATGGACCCTGTACATAACTCTGAGCATTCTAATATTAACATTTACATTATCATATTAATACGCCTCGATGGGATCAGTAAGCAAACCATAAAAATGCAACAACTTCAGACTGAATGTGTAAAAAGTAAGCCTAAAATTTCAAGAAGAAAAGTCACAATTGCTTTTAAAATTCTCACAGAATTACAGCTAATCAAAACAAGTTAAAAGTACAAGTTTAAGATGTCCAAACCCCAAACCAGTTGAAGATACAATTTCAGAAAATTGGGGAAAATGGTTTTCATTTGTTAAAGGCTGAATTGCATGTAGGAGAATCATAATCATCCTCATAGCTTGTAAAAATCTGGTGACACATGGTGATATTTGAAAGTCATGTTATTTCTACCCAACATCATTTTTAAAATCTTTTTTAAAACATTTTTCCAGTACATCAAATATCATCAAATGCTGAAACTTCCTTTCACTATTGTAATATTTTCATCTCTTAGCTAAAAAGAAAAAAAGAAGCACAGAACTAATTTAAAACTGAAACCAGAAATTAGCATTTTCATTTTTTAATTAGAGCTACCTTGCACGTAGCATGATATTTTTCGATCCATAATGGTGCATGTTTTTTTTTTATTAAAAAACTATACAAACTTCTTCCTTCATCTTGTTTTTGAAGATTTAAGCATACATAATCAGTGTTGATCCTATACAGGCAGACCTGATGGAAAGTATGTGTTGCAACACTTTTGTTTGCACCACGAAGACCCTTATCACTTCTTGCTACTGGTTGCTGTTTATTGAAGTCCAGCCAGGAATCCAAATGCCCCCCCTCTGTGCTAACACATACACACAGAGTCAGAAACGTGCACACCACACGTCAACACAGATAAAAGACCGAGGAGGGATCTGCTCAAGGCTGCTGGATAACACCACTAAAGCAGATGGCCCTGTCTAAAATGACTAAACATGGAGACAAAACAACGCAGCAAAAATTACACTGGAGTCCCCTCAGCTCTGTCCCCAGGATGCAGCGTAATGTGTGTAAGAAACGGTTTGTCTTCTAGAAAGTGAAAAGTGAAATAGTTGGGATAAATATTTAATCACCGGTCAATGCATGTTTACATCATTATAAATGTGACAGTGGCAGTGAAGAAATATAATCAAAACAGATCCAGCAGCAGACGGAAATCTCCAAATAGTCATTCTGATGTGGCAGCAGCTATTTGTTTTTTTTTCAGTGAAGCCCTGTCTAATTTATTTCATGGTATTTACAATGATGATAAACATAAACAGTAACGCCGCGCTGAGCTTGGATTTCTGCTTCACTATTAATTTAACAGAGACTTTCTGACTCGTCTTTCCCTCAACATTAACTGCTCCATCATATTGCAATTCCTTCGCCTCAAGGCCCTTAGAAAATACAGCCTCTGTGTCTCTCTTTCAGCACCCCAGGGCTTGGTGTAGCAACAGGCAAAATAATACATTGGCTCAGCAGTAGAGGCTCCACTGAACTCTAAACAAAGGCTCAAAGCATTCCTCCTATCTATTATTGACGGACATATTCACTTGCCGTCTGTTGTACTGTGTGTGTAGAAACAGAGAAAATTATAAGTAAGAGCTGGTCACACGTCTGACCACGTCATTTGCTACCACTATTCAGTTCCGTTAGGGGAAAAAAATCCTTAAAAAGATTTAAGGACATAGATGGTAGAAGTCTTTGTCAAGTCAGCAGTCCAAACTTCAGCCAATATGTAAATCATATTTAGTATTATTATTATTGTGGTTTAATAAAAAGTGAGCATCTGTGAACTTAAATGTAGGGTGCTCGAAGGTTAAGCTTAACAAGGGGTGGAAGAAACGGGTAAAGCAGTTTTAAAAAGAAACCCATAAAAACTGCTGATTTAATTCTCTTTTTTACCAAAGCAAACAATGAAATACTAACAGTGAGTCAAAAATGGGTTTCTAATAAAGACGGATAACGCGTTTTGATCTCTTAGTCTTTTTGTTAAATCATTGATGTGTGTCTGAACTTCCTGCCTCGGACTGTTTGTCAGAATAAGTGGTGAGGTTTAATAGAGCCGAGTCTGAAAAACACTTTGTGAAATCCGTTTTCTTTTAACTCTCCCAGCTGACACATCCATGCCCAGCATGTGGGGTGAATCCGTGCTGCTGCTGACCAAAACATTCCATTTAGCTGTTTGTCACTGGCACAGAAGCACAAAGAAAAAGTTTTGCTAAAACAACAACGCTAAATAAAATATGCATGCATGTTCTTTGTTGCAGCATCGCACGAGGGGATTTATTTGTTACGTAAAGCTCAATGTGGAACAGATCTAATGTAAACTGTGTCACCAAAGTGACATATATCCTAGTTTAAAGGCACAAGATAAACTCAGATAAGGCTTGGGGTCACTCTGATGTTTGTGTTCTGGTTAAATGACAAGAAAGTATTTGTTCATTGCTCCTGTCCTGCCTTGCAATCATTTGCAAAACAAAGTTCTGCACATAGCCCAAAAACCCGCAGGAAGTTTAGAATTCACAAAGCAGATTGCTTACAGCTGAGAAGTCACTGCAGATACAGAGTCCACTACATTGACTTTGATAGAACTACATTTCATATAAAATAAGCCTTTGTACAACACCTTGCTCATGTACTTTAATCAACTGCACTGTACCGTAGTGTAAAGCACTTCGGGGTCGTCAGACTTGATAAAGTACTATACAAGTACAAGCCATTTACCATTTACCACAATTTATTACATAGGATCCACAAACTTCATGCAACTTCATTAGGATTAGGAAATAGAATCCACCTGTGTGTAATTTTATCTGAGAATACAGCTGTTCTGTAAAGGCTCCAGAGGTTAATTTGTCACAGGACATTAGAGAAAACAGAAAAAAAAAACTAGGAACACACCGCCGGACATGACAAAGATGAAGCTGCTCAGAAATGTAAAGGAGGGCTGCGTATAAAACAATATTCCCAGGCTTTGAACATCTCACAAAGCACTTATCGCCTTATAATCAACTTAGATAGAAAGGATTATGGTTGATGGGATGATGAATGAAGTTAAATAGAGGGCAATCCTCTATTGGTAAAGGATGAAAATAACTTTAGACTGGGATAGAAATTTGCCTTCCAGCAAAAAAACAACCTTATGCATACAACCAGATATACAATCAATGGTTC